>NC_073692.1:9314983-9467714 GCF_029784155.1 Uranotaenia lowii | reverse complement strand
ACAAAAATGACAAAAATGACAAAAATGACAAAAATGACAAAAATGACAAAAATGACAAAAATGACAAAAATGACAAAAATGACAAAAATGACAAAAATGACAAAAATGACAAAAATGACAAAAATGACAAAAATGACAAAAATGACAAAAATGACAAAAATGACAAAAATGACAAAAATGACAAAAATGACAAAAATGACAAAAATGACAAAAATGACAAAAATGACAAAAATGACAAAAATGACAAAAATGACAAAAATGACAAAAATGACAAAAATGACAAAAATGACAAAAATGACAAAAATGACAAAAATGACAAAAATGACAAAAATGACAAAAATGACAAAAATGACAAAAATGACAAAAATGACAAAAATGACAAAAATGACAAAAATGACAAAAATGACAAAAATGACAAAAATGACAAAAATGACAAAAATGACAAAAATGACAAAAATGACAAAAATGACAAAAATGACAAAAATGACAAAAATGACAAAAATGACAAAAATGACAAAAATGACAAAAATGACAAAAATGACAAAAATGACAAAAATGACAAAAATGACAAAAATGACAAAAATGACAAAAATGACAAAAATGACAAAAATGACAAAAATGACAAAAATGACAAAAATGACAAAAATGACAAAAATGACAAAAATGACAAAAATGACAAAAATGACAAAAATGACAAAAATGACAAAAATGACAAAAATGACAAAAATGACAAAAATGACAAAAATGACAAAAATGACAAAAATGACAAAAATGACAAAAATGACAAAAATGACAAAAATGACAAAAATGACAAAAATGACAAAAATGACAAAAATGACAAAAATGACAAAAATGACAAAAATGACAAAAATGACAAAAATGACAAAAATGACAAAAATGACAAAAATGACAAAAATGACAAAAATGACAAAAATGACAAAAATGACAAAAATGACAAAAATGACAAAAATGACAAAAATGACAAAAATGACAAAAATGACAAAAATGACAAAAATGACAAAAATGACAAAAATGACAAAAATGACAAAAATGACAAAAATGACAAAAATGACAAAAATGACAAAAATGACAAAAATGACAAAAATGACAAAAATGACAAAAATGACAAAAATGACAAAAATGACAAAAATGACAAAAATGACAAAAATGACAAAAATGACAAAAATGACAAAAATGACAAAAATGACAAAAATGACAAAAATGACAAAAATGACAAAAATGACAAAAATGACAAAAATGACAAAAATGACAAAAATGACAAAAATGACAAAAATGACAAAAATGACAAAAATGACAAAAATGACAAAAATGACAAAAATGACAAAAATGACAAAAATGACAAAAATGACAAAAATGACAAAAATGACAAAAATGACAAAAATGACAAAAATGACAAAAATGACAAAAATGACAAAAATGACAAAAATGACAAAAATGACAAAAATGACAAAAATGACAAAAATGACAAAAATGACAAAAATGACAAAAATGACAAAAATGACAAAAATGACAAAAATGACAAAAATGACAAAAATGACAAAAATGACAAAAATGACAAAAATGACAAAAATGACAAAAATGACAAAAATGACAAAAATGACAAAAATGACAAAAATGACAAAAATGACAAAAATGACAAAAATGACAAAAATGACAAAAATGACAAAAATGACAAAAATGACAAAAATGACAAAAATGACAAAAATGACAAAAATGACAAAAATGACAAAAATGACAAAAATGACAAAAATGACAAAAATGACAAAAATGACAAAAATGACAAAAATGACAAAAATGACAAAAATGACAAAAATGACAAAAATGACAAAAATGACAAAAATGACAAAAATGACAAAAATGACAAAAATGACAAAAATGACAAAAATGACAAAAATGACAAAAATGACAAAAATGACAAAAATGACAAAAATGACAAAAATGACAAAAATGACAAAAATGACAAAAATGACAAAAATGACAAAAATGACAAAAATGACAAAAATGACAAAAATGACAAAAATGACAAAAATGACAAAAATGACAAAAATGACAAAAATGACAAAAATGACAAAAATGACAAAAATGACAAAAATGACAAAAATGACAAAAATGACAAAAATGACAAAAATGACAAAAATGACAAAAATGACAAAAATGACAAAAATGACAAAAATGACAAAAATGACAAAAATGACAAAAATGACAAAAATGACAAAAATGACAAAAATGACAAAAATGACAAAAATGACAAAAATGACAAAAATGACAAAAATGACAAAAATGACAAAAATGACAAAAATGACAAAAATGACAAAAATGACAAAAATGACAAAAATGACAAAAATGACAAAAATGACAAAAATGACAAAAATGACAAAAATGACAAAAATGACAAAAATGACAAAAATGACAAAAATGACAAAAATGACAAAAATGACAAAAATGACAAAAATGACAAAAATGACAAAAATGACAAAAATGACAAAAATGACAAAAATGACAAAAATGACAAAAATGACAAAAATGACAAAAATGACAAAAATGACAAAAATGACAAAAATGACAAAAATGACAAAAATGACAAAAATGACAAAAATGACAAAAATGACAAAAATGACAAAAATGACAAAAATGACAAAAATGACAAAAATGACAAAAATGACAAAAATGACAAAAATGACAAAAATGACAAAAATGACAAAAATGACAAAAATGACAAAAATGACAAAAATGACAAAAATGACAAAAATGACAAAAATGACAAAAATGACAAAAATGACAAAAATGACAAAAATGACAAAAATGACAAAAATGACAAAAATGACAAAAATGACAAAAATGACAAAAATGACAAAAATGACAAAAATGACAAAAATGACAAAAATGACAAAAATGACAAAAATGACAAAAATGACAAAAATGACAAAAATGACAAAAATGACAAAAATGACAAAAATGACAAAATGACAAAAATGACAAAAATGACAAAAATGACAAAAATGACAAAAATGACAAAAATGACAAAAATGACAAAAATGACAAAAATGACAAAAATGACAAAAATGACAAAAATGACAAAAATGACAAAAATGACAAAAATGACAAAAATGACAAAAATGACAAAAATGACAAAAATGACAAAAATGACAAAAATGACAAAAATGACAAAAATGACAAAAATGACAAAAATGACAAAAATGACAAAAATGACAAAAATGACAAAAATGACAAAAATGACAAAAATGACAAAAATGACAAAAATGACAAAAATGACAAAAATGACAAAAATGACAAAAATGACAAAAATGACAAAAATGACAAAAATGACAAAAATGACAAAAATGACAAAAATGACAAAAATGACAAAAATGACAAAAATGACAAAAATGACAAAAATGACAAAAATGACAAAAATGACAAAAATGACAAAAATGACAAAAATGACAAAAATGACAAAAATGACAAAAATGACAAAAATGACAAAAATGACAAAAATGACAAAAATGACAAAAATGACAAAAATGACAAAAATGACAAAAATGACAAAAATGACAAAAATGACAAAAATGACAAAAATGACAAAAATGACAAAAATGACAAAAATGACAAAAATGACAAAAATGACAAAAATGACAAAAATGACAAAAATGACAAAAATGACAAAAATGACAAAAATGACAAAAATGACAAAAATGACAAAAATGACAAAAATGACAAAAATGACAAAAATGACAAAAATGACAAAAATGACAAAAATGACAAAAATGACAAAAATGACAAAAATGACAAAAATGACAAAAATGACAAAAATGACAAAAATGACAAAAATGACAAAAATGACAAAAATGACAAAAATGACAAAAATGACAAAAATGACAAAAATGACAAAAATGACAAAAATGACAAAAATGACAAAAATGACAAAAATGACAAAAATGACAAAAATGACAAAAATGACAAAAATGACAAAAATGACAAAAATGACAAAAATGACAAAAATGACAAAAATGACAAAAATGACAAAAATGACAAAAATGACAAAAATGACAAAAATGACAAAAATGACAAAAATGACAAAAATGACAAAAATGACAAAAATGACAAAAATGACAAAAATGACAAAAATGACAAAAATGACAAAAATGACAAAAATGACAAAAATGACAAAAATGACAAAAATGACAAAAATGACAAAAATGACAAAAATGACAAAAATGACAAAAATGACAAAAATGACAAAAATGACAAAAATGACAAAAATGACAAAAATGACAAAAATGACAAAAATGACAAAAATGACAAAAATGACAAAAATGACAAAAATGACAAAAATGACAAAAATGACAAAAATGACAAAAATGACAAAAATGACAAAAATGACAAAAATGACAAAAATGACAAAAATGACAAAAATGACAAAAATGACAAAAATGACAAAAATGACAAAAATGACAAAAATGACAAAAATGACAAAAATGACAAAAATGACAAAAATGACAAAAATGACAAAAATGACAAAAATGACAAAAATGACAAAAATGACAGAATTGACAAAAATGACAAAAATGACAAAAATGACAAAAATGACAAAAATGACAAAAATGACAAAAATGACAAAAATGACAAAAATGACAAAAATGACAAAAATGACAAAAATGACAAAAATGACAAAAATGACAAAAATGACAAAAATGACAAAAATGACAAAAATGACAAAAATGACAAAAATGACAAAAATGACAAAAATGACAAAAATGACACAAATGACAAAAATGACAAAAATGACAAAAATGACGAAAATGACAAAAATGACAAAAATGACACAAATGACAAAAATGACAAAAATGACAAAAATGACAAAAATGACAAAAATGACAAAAATGACAAAAATGACAAAAATGACAAAAATGACAAAAATGACAAAAATGACAAAAATGACAAAATTGACAAAAATGACAAAAATGACAAAAATGACAAAAATGACAAAAATGACAAAAATGACAAAAATGACAAAAATGACAAAAATGACAAAAATGACAAAAATGACAAAAATGACAAAAATGACAAAAATGACAAAAATGACAAAAATGACAAAAATGACAAAAATGACAAAAATGACAAAAATGACAAAAATGACAAAAATGACAAAAATGACAAAAATGACAAAAATGACAAAAATGACAAAAATGACAAAAATGACAAAAATGACAAAAATGACAAAAATGACAAAAATGACAAAAATGACAAAAATGACAAAAATGACAAAAATGACAAAAATGACAAAAATGACAAAAATGACAAAAATGACAAAAATGACAAAAATGACAAAAATGACAAAAATGACAAAAATGACAAAAATGACAAAAATGACAAAAATGACAAAAATGACAAAAATGACAAAAATGACAAAAATGACAAAAATGACAAAAATGACAAAAATGACAAAAATGACAAAAATGACAAAAATGACAAAAATGACAAAAATGACAAAAATGACAAAAATGACAAAAATGACAAAAATGACAAAAATGACAAAAATGACAAAAATGACAAAAATGACAAAAATGACAAAAATGACAAAAATGACAAAAATGACAAAAATGACAAAAATGACAAAAATGACAAAAATGACAAAAATGACAAAAATGACAAAAATGACAAAAATGACAAAAATGACAAAAATGACAAAAATGACAAAAATGACAAAAATGACAAAAATGACAAAAATGACAAAAATGACAAAAATGACAAAAATGACAAAAATGACAAAAATGACAAAAATGACAAAAATGACAAAAATGACAAAAATGACAAAAATGACAAAAATGACAAAAATGACAAAAAAGACAAAAATGACAAAAATGACAAAAATGACAAAAATGACAAAAATGACAAAAATGACAAAAATGACAAAACTGACAAAAATGACAAAAATGACAAAAATGACAAAAATGACAAAAATGACAAAAATGACAAAAATGACAAAAATGACAAAAATGACAAAAATGACGACAAAAATGACAAAAATGACAAAAGTGACAAAAATGACAAAAATGACAAAAATGACAAAAATGACAAAAATGACAAAAATGACAAAAATGACAAAAATGACAAACATGATACAAAATTGATTAAAATTTGGAAAAAAATAACAGTATATTTCCATAAAGTTGACATATAATGCGAACAAAATTGACTTTAAACTGATGTGATAATGGACAAAAAATGACTGAAAATTAAATAAAACTAACACAAAAGGAACAAAAAAAATTACTCATAATTTTCTCAAAATTGACAGAAAACTGTACCAAAGATGTTACAAAATTTACTCAAAATTGACTCAAAATTGATTCAATATCGACTTAAAATTGACACAATCTGTTCTAAACTTTTAGAAAGATTATTCACAAATTTTTGTGTGCTTTTCAAGCCGGTTTTAAATTTTGAGTCCATTTTGTTTCAATTTAATGCCAGAACTGTGTCAACTCTGTGTCAATTTAGATTCAATGTCAATTTTTTGTCAATTTTTTGTCAATTTTGAATCAACTTTGAATTAATTTTGAGTCAGTTTTGTGTCAATTTTCTATCAATTTGGTATCAAATTTGAATCAATTTTTAATCGATATTTAAAAAAATTCTAAGTCAATTTCGAGTCAAATTTTGTATCAATTTTGAATGTAATTTTTTTTTATCAATTATGAGTCAACTTTGAATTAATTTTGAGTCAATTTTGTGTTAATTCTGAGTCAGTGTTGTGTCAATTTTGTATCAATTTTGTAGCAATTTGGAATGCCAATTTTGTGTCAACTTTGAATCAACTTTGAATTAATTTTGAGTCGGTTTTGTGTCAATTTTGAATAAATTTTGAATCGATATTTTGTCAATTTTGTGTAAATTCTGAGTCAATTTTGTTTCAGTTATGTATAAATTTTGTATCAATTTTGAATGTCAATTTTTTGTCAATTTTAAATACATTTTGAATCAATTTTGAATCAATTTTGAGTCAATTTTGATTCAATTTTGTGTCAATTTTGGATCTATTTTGTGTCAATTTTGCATCAGTTTTCAATTCTTAGACAATTTTGTGCAATTTGTGAGTAATTTTTTTTTGATAATTTCGTTGCAGTATTATCTGATTTTGATGCATTTTTGTCAATTATTGCATCAATTAAAGTCAATTTTGTCAATTGTACTTCAATTTTATTAAAATTTTCTGAAATTTTTTGTCAAATAAATTTTGAATAATTTTCGTCATTATTGAGTTAATTTGTGCAAATCGTGTGTAGATTTGTGACAATTCCTGTCAATTTTGTACAATTTTTTGTTAGCAATTTGGCTTCATTTTGACATTTTTGTCACGAAGTTGATAGAAATGGCCACTAATTTGATTCAAATTTCACTCCACATTGAATCGAAATTGACACAAAGTTGGCACAACATCTAAATGAAATTAACTCAAAATTGACACAATTGAAAACCGGCTTAAAGAGCACACAAAAATTATTGAAAGATGTTTTTTAAACTTGGCAACACTTGTCAACGTTGAAACCCTCCTCTAGAATATGAATGAACTGCAATAATTGCATCAGGACTGCATCGTAACTCAACGACTCGCCATCATTCGAGCAGATCTTCGATTCTACCTCCCCGGTTGTTCCATTATTGCATCCCGATTCGAACAATACATCTCCAAAGTTATGGCTTTTGTCGACGATTACAATCAAATTAAATCTGCTAATACGTACGGTGGCTTTTTGTTCAAGCCTTCGAAAGAACGATATTTGCTAGGAGGATCGTCGATGCTTTCTTTCCCGTTTTCCGTTTCTATTGGATGCGGTTTTCCCTGCTTTCAGTCGATAGAGAGATATTTTTATGACCAGACAGACGTCTCATATCGGCTTAGGCAGATTTTCGAAATTAATCGATAACAATTGCATGTTGTAAGGGGCTGGTTTTTGCAACCATGTATGTAGAAATTCGATTATGAAAGGCCGCTCGCAATCTCTCCGTAGATGCACATGACCTTCTTTAGTTGAAATCTCCCATTCAACGGGTACTCACTCATCATCCCGACTCAAATCCCGACACAGGCTTCCTCCGACAGATGTGCTACATGGCCCATAAAAAAATAACTGGAACCGTTTATTTGAAACCGACGAAACCGCAATTTAATATTTGTTCGCGCTGCTACATTTGATATGTACATATCAACCAGCTCACCCCCATTCAGACATCAACAGCCAGAAAAAGCAGAAAAAGGTAGGTATGCTTTCATCATTTATGCGCCTTGTGTGCTTTTGTATGTTACTCCTTCACTTTTTCGTGGCAGAGATCCCGGAGAAATCGTAAGTCGTCATCAGCATCATCCTTTCGTCGGGCGGGTTTTCGTTGTAGTCGTCAAAGTTCATTTATATTTAAATTCGTAAATCCCCTCGGTTTCCGAGGATCTAGGAAAAGTAACTTCATTTCCAAGATATGCATTTTTAAAGAGCCCGAGCATACAAGTTGGGATACCTACTCACTTATGCGTTCGGAACTGGAGCGACAAATGAATGTTACGAACTTTTGACATGTTTTTGGGACTCATTATCGGATGTCTGAAAAAACATAAACTAAGAATTTAAATTATGTTAAACGTTACAGTGTTTCTTTTAAAGATTTTTATTTTTTTTGTTGAGATTCAATTCTCACAACTGAGTTAAGAGTGCTACAAAATATCTACATAACGTTATAGAAAATCTCAATAAAACTTGATGTTTTCTTGAACAAACAGTTGGCTTTACCTTAAGCGTCATCTCACAAGGTTTTGATGGCTAGCATCTTACAACCACTCCACAGAAAGAGTACTATTTATGTATGCTATAACCAAGATTCGATCTGATGATCATTGGCTTAGAAGATTTGAACACTATCCACTACGCCACGGTAGGTTTTTTGACATTATCTTATGCTGATAATTTCCGCAATTTTAATGTTTTCATTTTCTTTAAATTCCCATTTAAAAAGTCATTAAACTTTATATAATTTATGGACGCTGAAATAAAATCATGAGGTGGAAATTGGTCAACGCCTTCTTCATCAGTATGTTTTCCTATAGAACTATTCCGATTGATAATGTTTCACATACATATTCATTTACCTTCACAGCTGTGGCTATACCATTTATTTTTAAAACCTTTGTAAGCAATTAGAGTTTAACAAGCTTTTCTTTATGGAGTTTACAAGCTTTTCTTTATGAAGTTTAGAAGATAGCATAAGGAATGAAATTGGAACGTCACATGTCTCATAAAATGTAATTGCAAAAAAAATGAGTTCAAATAGATGCAATTTTATTCCATTCCTTTCAATCCTGTAGAAATGTTTACTGAAAACTAGTGCTAAAGTGTTAATCGTCCATCAACTGGCTGCACCGAAGTCTATTGGATGGAATGCTACTTATGCAACTCTTCGGAACAAGTCCGATGATAGCTCTAGTACTTCGTACTATAGAAATTGCAATCAGCTATCTTGGTTTAAGCTGCCAACTTCTAAATGTTCTCGTTTACCTGTTGCTGCAATGGACTTCAGTGTACTTTTTACTTTTTTTTCCACCGACTCAATAGATTTTTGTGCAAGTATACTATAATAACATTTTAATTTCAGTGTTTAGGATAAGTTTTAAAGCCTCTTATTTACCTTCCGAATTCAGTTTAATCACTATACTCTCTATGTAAAAATATCAAGTGTTGACCTATAGCTGCAAAGCATGGATCACGATGAATCTGGACGCCTTAAAACGGGTCTATCTTGGAGCTATGTAAACGAAATAAAAATGTTTTGTCTTTAAAATGTACGGTTTTCATTGCCCTTTAAAGAAAAAATAATAAAAAAAATTATTCCGATGTTGTTTTGATGAAATTTCGAAATTTTTGTCCAGTACCACTCATCATAGTTTGGACACCCTATTCGCTGACCTCAGCGGCCATTTTGTTCCACAATCTCTTCATCTCTGTTGCATCCCAAGTCGTCCTACCATTCTTCTTCATCTTCTGCTTGACAATTGCCCAAAATTTTTCGATAGGGCGGAATTGAGGGCAGTAGGGTGGGTTGATGTCTTTTTCGACAAAATCCACCCGTTGGCCCGATACCACTTTAGAACCTCTTTGCTGTAGTGGCAGCTTGCCAAATCTGGCGAAAACTTAACTGGTCCTTTGTGAGATCTAATTTACGAAAAAAAAACGTTTTTTAAGGCACTCCTCTGTACATTTTGAAGTCCATGATCTTGTTTTTCACAAAACCCGGGGTTTTTCGTCCGCAGCTGCAAATACTTTGCCAGATCAAACACTTTCTTGCCAACTTATCGGAAAAAACGAATTTGAACTTGGCGGGGACAGTGGCTTTGTAAAATTTTTGGCCAGGAAGCCGCCCAAAATCAGAGATCACGATTTTTTAATCAAACCACGTCAGGTTTTTGACGTGGATGTCCAAATTAAATTTTCGCCTCGCGGCTTCCATTACGTGTAGCTCTATTGGAACAAAACGAATCGTAACGAAATTTTCAACACTGATAGAGGAAACAATTTCGAACAAAGTACTGTCAAAACATTTCAGATCCGACAACTAGGAGCGCTATGGTATAATAAACAGTGCATCCTGATTTTGGATGATCCATACTTTAATAGTACTGGAACGCTTAAACTTCCACCATATTTTTACAGGGAAATTATTATCTCCTTATCATCTTTACAGAAATATATAAATATTATCCAACTTGGTTTTTAAGTGACGAAAATATTATAATTTTTGAGAAACGGAAAATAAACTTTTATAATCTATAATGTACGCACTGCAAAATAATGTACACATTGTTTCTCAATTTTGCGTTTTTATTTGTTGATTTGGGGCGAATAGAGCACCACTGATCGGGACACGATGAGCATTCTCTGTCGGAGAATTTAGCAGCGAATAAAACTCGATGAAGTGAACTGAATTATAGGGCTTCAGCTTGATTAATTCACATCTGACGATTTAGCCTATTGGTGTCGGAGAGGTTATCAGAAGACTCGAGTTCGATTCCTGGTTCAGGTGATTTTTTTTCTTTTACCATTCGGTTGATCGATTATTTTGATTGTTACATTATCCGACTAGTATACTCTAAGGGTAAGGGTTTCAACCACTCTCCCCCACCCGCATGGAGATTTGTTCCAGCTAACCTTAGTTTCGGGAAATTACTTGATCTTAAAAGGTGTTTAAAAATAAGAGTTGACAAGCAAGTTAGTAATTTGGCTCGCCTTCGACGGTTTAGTCTTAAATCACCTTAGGCTAAAGACATTTTACTATAAGACACTAAATGACGTTCACAAATTGAAACAAATTTTTATGTGTAAATTTAGATTTGCAATTAAACTCTAAGCTTGAAATACAAAAACCCTACCTCGTCATTAGATTAGGTTTTTATGAAGAAGTGTAACTAAACAATTTTAGAGTTTGAAACCAACCTTTCCAACTTCAAAATTAATTTATTGATTACTATTTAATTACTAATTTATAAATCAACAAGTTGGAAGCCATGATCAGATGTTTACCACTCACAATGATCATCAGAACTAGAAAAACTTAATATCCTCTACTTTGTTACTAAAAATATTAATTTTTCTGAAAATCGTGCTGATAGGCAATGTTCTTCAAGACACCAAACCATTTTATTATGTGTGTCTTGCTCTTCTAAATGCTCAATATCACATTCAAAAATGTTTTGATAAATTACACCAGGCCACAACGTTTACATTCTTCCGAGGTTCAAATAATTTAAGAGCTTATTTTGATTAATTTGAGTACCATGAATAAAAATATGCAATTTTTCAATCTGCTTTTGTTTTTTTAAATAACTTTTGAAAATATTCTAAATTCTATAAATGTGGGCTTTTTTTTACAAGTTTTAATAGCAAAAGCATAACATTTTCAAATAAAGGTTTAAATTAATTCTCAACTTGCAACAAGGCTTCAAGTAACTATGACTTCTGCGATAAAAGTTATTGAGGTTTACGATTTTCAAAGAAGTTGTAAAATAAATTGAATTTAAGATATTTTTACAGCAAACATACAATCGTTTTAATAATTTTTCAACAAATGTTGTTAAATAAGTTATTTTTTAGTTTTAAACTTTATTCAGTAGTGCTTGTAATGTATTACAATTTTTTTTAAACTGTTGAATTAAACTTTTTTAGATAATGCATAATCATTTATCAAGCATTACTCATTAATTGAATGAAATAGTTAAAATAAATAATTTCACAATCATTTTTTTATTCATTGTAGATTTGTTATTTCATCATTGATAACATTGATTTCACTTAAAGCTGATACATCTTAAAATTTATTTGCTCCATATCACCAAAACAAAATTAGAAAAAAAGATTCATGTTCATGATGCTTAAATCTACCAAATCAAGCATACTATCATTGGCACCAAAATGCTGTTCCCTCGAGTTATCAAATCAATTAAAAAAATAAAATTTTGAATTGGTTATACGAGATTATTGAAAAAAAAATCTCCCAAAAATGTAAAAAAAAGACATAAAATTTAGTTTTAATTATCAAATTAATGATCCGAATTTTAAAGTCAAACTTAATGAATTTTATGAAATATTTTAAATAAGTTTTTAACTCGATTTTTTGTGTTTTGGAAACATAATCTTCTTGGAAGTCTGGAACTAAATTTGAAATTAGAAAATCATAGTTTCCACCTTCTGTCCTTTGCAGGACTCAATGTTTCATTTGAAAGCGACAAAATATTTGGTGTTTGAAATTTTAAACTTTAAAACCTGCAATGCTTATGCTTATGATACATACACAGCCAGATGTAGTCAGCATCCCGGTGAGTAGCAAACGTACATTTACTACTTATCTTAACTCGGCCGGGTCCACTGTGCAGTATTGGACGCAGAGACAACTGGGACATAGGGAAGAAGAAACGTGGACAACAATACCACACGTTGATTATTAAATGTTTGATACTGTGTTTTTTTATGTTGGCCCTTGAGAGTTCGTCCTTCAGTCGGTGGAAAGTGGAAACAAGGTTTTTCTTCATAGAAATCCAAAAGCATGAATTGAATCAATTGAAAAATTGCAATTTTTTCAATTTTATTCAAATTACATGTTTCGGATTTCGGACCTTGGATATAGCGCTTTTGCTCGCTCTTGAAAATAAATATTGAAAGCACAGCGAAAAAAATTAGTACCACTATAAAATAATGAATCATAACGAATAAATTTGTATCATTCAATTACTTACTGCATATTGAATTTAAGCATAGAAAACATTGGTTAATATCGGAAAATCTGGAACATAAAATATTCATAAAACAAGCACATGAACAAAGTGTCGGGTTCCAAAATACAAAATAATTGAAAGAATCCCCTTACTTGTGCGACGAGTTTTTACGTAGTTCTTATGCGCATCTCACTTTTCTTCCAACCACTTGTTTTCAAATCATAATAGTAATTCGAACACCACTTTATAAATGAAACCCGATAATGTTTACGACATTGTACTTCTGTAGTTGGGGAAGTGGGTTGAAATAGAAAAAAAACTCTGCTGCACTCCCCGCAAATTACGGGGGATCACTATACGTCTCTTCATAAATTGATAAATGGTATTTAAGAATTTTCAAACTTAAAAGGCACCTGAAAATTCACAAGTAGAAACTCCCGGATTGCAACATCCGTTCAGAATAGATTAATGAGAAGGATAATGGAACGAAATCACCAATTGTAGAAGAAGCAAGAGTGTTTCCTTTTATAGCGAATCATTCAACCAGCTGTAGGTGGACGAAATCAACGGAGAATCGGATCGGGCACAAACAATAAAACATGCACCTATTGAACACTATGCATTATCCACTTATTCAAAAAAAAAAATCACAATTTTACACTAAGAAACTCCACTTAATTTTCAAAAATTTAATTTCACCGCGACGGAGCGAAAAAGAAAACACGTGCGATACCAACAAACCATCGCCTACTCTTCGAAACTTCAAACTTTAAAACCTGCGATTGAAAATTTATTTACGTTTCATTAATCTTCTTTATATTAGTTGATTGGTGTGGGTATTTTTCACCAATTTTAAATCATCCAAGTTTATTTTCAACTTCATCTGAAATTTCTTTTAGAATTCTGATTTTTTTAAAATATGATGTTATATTTTATGTACTCTATTTCCGTGCATCAACTCTTATGTCCAAAAATGTATTAAAAATTTTGATTCGCATTCTTTCTCTGGTGATTCGGAAATACTGATTCAAATTTGGAAACTAGACTGCTTAAAATTTACTTTCAAGAACGTTTCTAGTTCAGAATACGGAAAAACAGTTTTAAATAATTTATTAATGACTTATCGGAAACAGAATTGATTTGAAACTTTCATTCTGATTTGTTGTGAAAGTTTTGATTCATTTAATCAGGAAAAAAAATATAATTTTTAAAATGTGTGTGATAATTATTATTAAGAAAACTGTGTTAGAAAGGCAACGAAATGCTTCCTTGCTTCTATTGGAATGAAAAGTCAGGATGTTTACCACATTTTTTTTATTAAAGTCGTTTTAACATCTTTGTGTTATTTGCGACTTCTATCAACGATGCAGTTGTCGGACAATTATTGAAAAATTTTTCCAGTACAACTGTGATCGATGTTTACTTTTGGGCACGAACTCACGGACATCGGCTCAGGAAGCAACTGATTTGCCAACTAAGCTATATCACAAACCCGCTATTTTACCACAATCTCGAAAAAGAGGATGTTGCAATTCCTACCAACTATTATTTCATAAAACGGAGAGTTGTTGCGTAGCGCCTTCCAAAGTGTTACCGTCAACTGGGGCAACATGCAACGATTTTCAACTTCAATGGCTTCTAAAATCTTAATGCTTACAGATAATCATACCTCTTGTACATCAAAAATTTTAAGGTTGATGGGACACCAAACTGACGTTGTCAGAAAAAAATATTGGTTTTACCAGTTATTTTTAAATTTACAAAAACATACGATTTTCACCCTACTAAGAAAAAGGGGTAAGTTGCAACAAACTCTGTGATTAATGAAATATCAAATGAAAACGTTCAAAAATTTATAGTTTTTGATACATTTGTGATGTCATAACGCATATAGCACCAATTGCAGTAATATTTGGTTTGGTTCGAATTATATTTTACATTTTTTCTGTCCAAAATGTTTTTTAGAAAAATGTGTTA
This sequence comes from Uranotaenia lowii, assembly GCF_029784155.1. Taxonomy (NCBI): domain Eukaryota; kingdom Metazoa; phylum Arthropoda; class Insecta; order Diptera; family Culicidae; genus Uranotaenia; species Uranotaenia lowii. The sequence continues at coordinate 9,452,464 of NC_073692.1, read as the reverse complement.
ATCTGCTGCATACATTTAGGGGTAAAAAATACTACAAAATCTATATATATAAAAAGCAATTTCTGTGGGTTTGTTTGTTTGTTTGTTTGTTTGTTTGTTTGTTTGTTTGTTTGTTTGTTTGTTTGTTTGTTTGTTTGTTTGTTTGTTTGTCCTCTATAGACTCAGCCGTCTTAAGAGCTAGAGGTCTGAAATTTGGCATGGATGCTCATTAGGATCAGGAATGATGAAAAATGTTTTCAGAATTTCGGTTGACCCCTTCTGAAGGGGGTCGTCCATACAAGACAAATATTGTTTCCGCGATATTGACGTTGTTTTTCGTCGGATCGTGATGAAAATTTGCACATGAGGGTTTCAAAAGATAAGAAATCGATTTGAGGTATTGAATTTGGGGTCAGGGGTCGGCAAAAGGGGTCGTCCATATAAACTTTTCAATATTTTTGCGATATTGACGTTATTATTCATCGGATTGAGAAGAAAAATTGCACTCGGATGTTTTAGGGACGGACAATCGATTGTCGGTATGAAATTTCATGTAAGGGGTCATCCAAAGGGGTCGTCCGTATTCACTGTTTGCTATTTTTGCGATATTGACGTTATTATACATCGAATTCAGATGAAAATTGGTACACGAAAGTCTCGAATGACAAACAATCGATTTCAGGTATCGAATTTAGCGTAAGGGGTCGGCAAAAGGGGTCGTCCATATGAACTTTTCAATAGTTTTGTGATATTGACGTTATTATTCATCGGATTGAGAAGAAAATTTTTGCTCGGATATTTTTAGGAATATGCAATTGATAGCCGGTATCAAATTTTGTGTAAGGGGCCAGTCAAGGGGGTCGCCCATATTGACTGTTCGCTATTTTTATGATATTGACGTTATTATGCATCGGATTGAGGTGAAAATTTTTACATAATTAAGGACGAACAATTAACTTTTTACTGTTTTTTGCGATACTGATGTTATTATGCAATGGATTGTTTTGAAAATTTGCACACGGAAGTTTTGAGGGAAGCGCAATAGATTTCAGAAATCAAATTTCATAAAAGAGGCCACCGATCTGCAATGATCGAGTCAAAAGTTATACACGGGGGTTTGGACGGTCAATTGATTTCTGATTTCAATATTTATATCAAAATACAAAAAAGGGGGTCTTCCATTTTAACTGTTGAGTTTGCTTCAGCAACAATTAAGTGATTTTGAATTGCATCAAGACGAAAATTCATATAGTTACGGGGTTTTTTTGGCACGGTCAATTGATTCCTGATTTCAAATTTAGTAGCAAACGACAGAAGAAGTGATCTAACATATAACGTGTTCCACATTTTTGCAATGATTGCTCAACAATGCATTCGAAAATGCGTCTGGACATATTCTAAATTGAACGCGAAACAAAGTTCGTATGGGATCAGCTAGTATAATCTTAAATCATGTAAATAAATCTTAGGATGGATGAAATTTTAATGTTAACAAACACATAATGCAAAACCACGATATCCCAGCATATGGAAACGCGATTTATGAGATTTATTTCATATTTGCATTTTGTTGCATATTGCCCCAGTCAGCTAACTGAATTATGAAAATATTTATTTAAAAACATTTGGTGATTGTCCTAAAAATATTTCAACACCAACAGTGTTGTTATTGGATAATGAAAACAATATAAAGATTGTAGGTGATATCATTAAGCCAACCCGTCATACGAGGTAAAGTTTTTTACGGCATCGAAAAATGTAAAAATTTGTACATCTATTGCTCGATTTTTTAAATTTTTTATAAGAACCAAAAACTTTAAAAAACTCTTTCACGATGTTAAAAACTTTGTCATCATCAATTTGTTATCATTATAAAATAACTTTATTACAGTATTTTGAAATAAAAATTGAATGAGTGTTGTAGTATACAAATGTTGCATCTAACCCTGCTTTTGCATGATGCCCCGTTTGACGGTATGCGACTTTTCCTGCGAATGCGAATGTTATTCTTTTTAGCTAAATTTGAATGTTAAAGAAATGTTAAAGATTTAAAAAAAATGTCAAAGTTGTTAAAATTATCAAAATCTAAAAATGACCAAAATGTTCTGAGTAGTTGTTTTACAAAAATGTTAAAAAATATCGAAAGTTTTGAAATAAGGTACAGCGTACAGTTTGGGTACAATTTTTTTTTTCTTTTATCGAAGAAGATAAAAGTTTAGATCTTTTGATTTTGGATACGTTATTCACAATCAACATCCATGTATTTTAAATTTTCATGATTATTAAAAAAATCCGAATTTTATACATTTCGATTCATCGATGGCGCCTTTTGAAATTGTTGTCTGCATTGAAAATTTATTTTAAAACTGTCCAATCATCTCGACACACATTAGTCCCAGGATGGAAGATTCCTTTTCCCACACCAAAAAGTACCGTTCCATCCGCTTCGGGAAGGGAAAAACTTTCAAATCATTCAAGGTAACCCGACCCGGAACAGGATTCGAACCCTCGAAGCCAAATTCCATCCCTCAGCAATGACGCAAGCATATATTATTTTCTTCGCCAGCAACAACGGGTAGCAAATCTGACGCTAACAATACGAAATGAAATGATTATTCATTTAAATGCCACCGAAAGTATGTGAAAACTCATAATTTTGGAGATGGTCTCGTGCGATTGCCATTTTTTATGGGCTTCGATGGCAATTTTCAACTTTTTAGCCACAAAATGTGGAAAACTTTGCCGAAAAACTTTACATGCATCCGACGAGAGGGGTTGAGGCTGAGATTCATTCTACTTTTTCATCATCGCAGCATCCGAGCACTTTGACCCTGCCGATAAAAGAAAAAAAAACCATATGTTGCAGGATAAAATTCAATAATTCCTTCCATTCCGCTATCTTTTCTCGGATTTTCTCCTGGGATAAATCCGGTATGGAATAGCCGAAAATAAAAAGAAAAAGAGTCCGGTTGGTTGATTTCGTCGATTATCATCGGTAATAACATTCAAAAACATCATCGTTTGTTCTTTCTTTCCGCTCTTATCCACTTTTTGTCATATAGCAGCGAGTCTGCAGACGCCCTTTTAGAGTTCACAGAAAGAAAAAAAAAAACCATACACAGCAGCAACAAAAGCAGGAATTTTTACGAATCATAACTTTTCTCCCCCGCTGCCGAAAAGCTACCGAATCATGAGGGAAAAAATGAAATAGTATTATGATTTTTTTTCTCCCGTTGATATCTTCCACTTCGATCTGAGTTGGAGTTTGGTTCCGTTATGATGTTATGCTTGGAGTTGTTGTTGTTTTTGGTGTTCCACGAAATATACGCGTGTGCCGAGGCAAATAAATGCGTTCGGTGGCCCCCTCGATTTTCCCCGTAATTCGGCTCATCGTGCGGGAAATAGGACCAGTGGGAAAAGCAAACTCCAGTCACACTTCTAGCTTCCGGTTTATTACCCATGGATCTTTTTTTTTGTGTGTTATTTCCACCCGATTTTTGCTTTATCAATCCCAACAGATTGAGTTGAGGGGACCGTCCGGGGAATATCGATATTTAAAAGCATCATTGGTTATTTATTTTTATTGTTTCTACAGCGGGGTTTGGAATTGTACACGGATAATTGAATTAAAAGTGGTTTTTGGACCAGCTGGACTGAAGCTATTTGTAACCGAGCAGAAGGCATTTGATATCGTTTCTGAATTGGAATCAGAAAGTCAGGAATCAGTCCCGACGAAAATGTTACAAAATGAGTTACAGGATTTATAATTGTTGGAGATCAAGCAATCCATGAATTCATGATAGAGATCAAAGCAACCCAACATGAGTAGCAACCCATAGGTCGCATATCAATTATCCAGGCTCGGATGTACAACTATTTTTTGCTTTATTTGCATTTCTAACAAGTCCTTCGCATGAGCCTGAAGACAATTTTCATCAAAATTTAAAAAAATCGCCGTATGGTAGACCGCTTTAGCAGGCAACAGCAGTTTATCAAATATTCGTACCTTTGTTATATATTTTATTTATTTTTTAATATGGTTTTCCGTCTCACGACATAACTTGATGGGCAATTTTCTAGTGAACGTTTTTCCCATTGTCTTTCAATTCTAATTTTATTCAAATAAACAAAATTCCTAGTTTAAGATAGCATTTGATATACGGGGATTTTTTTTTATTATCTGACAATTTGCGCCGGGGGTCTTCAAATTTTCCCCATAATTGAAAATTTGGTTCATTTTTGCGACTTAAAAACACATGTATTTTTTTCAGATTTCTAACATTTTTATTTTTTGAGTTAGCTTCAGTTAGATTTTTTTGTAAATAAAAAATATCCATTTTTCAAAGCTACATAACTCTGTTGTTTCTCAACGGAAATTATAAAATAGCACATCAAAATGCGTTGAAATTTTATCAGCTTTCCAAATAAAATAGTTGAAAAAAATTAAATAATGACCTTCAACATGAAAAGTTGTAAATAAACTTTAAATGGCGTTTAAAAGTACCGTCTGCACCACCGAATATTTTGCAAAAAATGCCATTGTATAGCTCGATTCATGATGCAACTTTCATCTGAAGACACCAAAGTAGGCCATTAACACCTTGAAGAGTTATGAAAGATATAATGACAATAAATCTCTTTTTTTGCATCGAAAACAAACAATGGTCGAACAACTGCACTCACATATTCAGGTAGCGCGCTTTTCTAACAACATGGAAACAAAAGAACTTACCAAAGCAGGTAAAAAACACTACTTTTTCATGCTTTGTAGAGTGTTTGCAGCAAAACTGACTTTAAATTTTAACCGAAATTCTTAATATCGTATTGTTAATGTGATATTATTAATAATCGGAATGTTGCTTTTACAACCTGGTCATATACTATATAACTTATTAATTTTTCGATCAAAGATCATTGTGAAGCTTAATCAATGCCAATAGTAGAAGGTTCAGTCCCTGTGTTTGGGATCACAAAAATGTGATTAAAAAATGAAATATAGACGTGCTTTACATAGTTTTTATATCTGGAGCTAAGCACTGGACACCAAAATCCTTTCCCATTGATCAAAAAAGTATGAGAAAGTGGCACAAATGTTGTAGAAATAATCAAAGAGCTCAGTACGGCCAGCCCAGGCTGTAAAATGATGAAAATATGATACATTTACCGTATTCGTTTTCTACATTCGCCCAGTTTTAAGGTTTACCATACTAGAACGAACATAATTCTTCGTCAGAGTTTTGCTTCCTCGATCGCTCACACACGAATCTGCAGTGTTCCACCGTCCATTTTAAATCAAATCTGGGGAATTACGGATGCAAAACTTAGCACATAAACTTCTAGAAATGACAGTAAAATGTGCATAACTTGTTGTGACCTCGTGCAAAACTGGGTATAAACGAATATGTTATTAGATTTTTGGATATAACATGAAGTCAGTTAAGTTGCAACAATCTACCGCACCTACTTTCATAACAGTCCCATTTACAAAAACAAGCAAGCGAGACAATCAGCTTTTTCTGTTTTGGAATATATTTTTAATTGTGACCACTTTCAGCATAAACGAAAATCGTTTCTAGGTTGTCATAATAAATCGTTAGACCTGAAAATTTCGAAATTGGGTTATTGGTAAGGTCGAGAGCACCATTTTTATTCATTATGGGACTGTTAATCGACCATATTTGAAACCTTTTTCAAATCTCAATCAAGCATAACAGTCCCAAACAAAATATATTTTTCTCACCAAGCTACTTTCTAAGACTTAAATTTGATCATTTTTGAACTTCTAAATGCAATTGTCAGAAAAAGAAACATACTTTTGCAAAAAAATATCATGAATTCCACATTGTAAGTTGTATCTTTTTACGATTTTTGATTGCATCCGATAGTTTTTCGATCAGGAAGTCATTCCTAAGAAAGTCAGACCTGCCTTCGAAAACTAGTGTGCATCATTCGACATCAAGTGAGTTAAAAAAATGTTTAAATGATTCAAAGCAATAAACCAAAGACTATTTCGCCGAAAGAAACATTGAAAAGTAACCAAATCCGTGGTATTTTACATATGGGACTGTTCAAGTATATTTCATATAGGACGGCCACGAATTGATTTTTTTTTTCGAAATTTCTAGAACAAAACCTCTTTTTTTCAGTGTTTTATGTTGAAGCCTTATGTTGACCTAAAATGACGAAAATTCATATGGAACTGTTATGCGAGTAGGGACAGTCTGAAAATGACGAAAAAATAGTGTTTTTTACCAGCTTTGATAAGTTCTTTTGTTTCCATGTTGTTAAAAGTGCTTGCTATCTCCATATGTGAGCGCAGTTGTTCGACCATTGTTTGTATTCGATGCAAAAGAAGAGATTTATTGTCATTATATCTTTCATAACTCTTCAAGGTGTTAATGGCCCACTTTGGTGTCTTCAGATGAAAGTTGCATCATGAATCGAGCTATACAATGGCATTTTTTGCAAAATATTCGGTGGTGCAGACGGTACTTTTAAACGCCATTTAAAGTTTATTTACATCTTTTCAAGTAGAAGGTCATTATTTAATTTTTTTCAACTATTTTATTTGGAAAGCTGATAAAATTTCAACGCATTTTGATGTGCTATTTTATAATTTCCGTTGAGAAACAACAGAGTTATGTAGCTTTGAAAAATGGATATTTTTTATTTACAAAAAAATCTAACTGAAGCTAACTCAAAAATAAAAATGTTAGAAATCTGAAAAAAATACATGTGTTTTTAAGTCGCAAAAATGAACCAAATTTTTAATTTGGGGGAAAATCTGAAGACCCCCGGCGCAAACCCGTCAGATAATAAAAAAAAATCCCCATACTTCAAAATGGATCTGGACTGTCAAGCGGAATAGAGGACCATTTCAAGCTATCAGCCTTTTCGTTGCCCTCTAAATCGTAATGCTCAGGAACCCAGTAAAAATTAAATGAAGTTTGCTGGGGGAATTTTGCTTGGGCAAGCAAATTTAAGAGCTGCTTGACTATCTGATAAAATGCATTTGCATTTCCATGTTTTCTTTTCAACAACCTATTACATCGGCTTCAAAAACCGTCACCAAATTACCCATAGAAATTTAAATGATTAAACCAGAAGCTGATGTACCCGGAGTAGGCGATGGTTTGTTGATATCGCACGTGTTTTTTTTTCTCGATCTGTCGAGGTGGAAATTAAATTTTGGAAGTGTAAGTGGTTTCTTATTGTAAAATTTTGATTTTTTCTTGAATTAGCGGATAATGCATAGTGATCAATAATAGCATGTTTCGATCCGATTCTCCGTTGATTCTGTCCACCTCCAGCTGGTTGAATGATTTGCTTTTAAACATTTCAAATGTAAGTAAAAATGGTACTTCTATATCTTGAAATATCTATTTTTTTAAAGGCTCGCAAACAAACACCCTTTCTGATGAAACCAAAGCGTTTAGAAGCAGCATGTTGATTTATGTGAGAGTTCAACCTTTTTTTCTTAGTAAATGTATGCATTTTAGGTCAATTTTTGATATTTAACAAATAGGGACATTTTTCAAGAGTAAGCCAGTCTAGGAAAAAAAGCTAAAAACCCTATCGAATGGTAATGTTTCAAGGAAAAAAATTAAAGAGAATTAAAGAGGAATAGTATGAGGGCCTAGGGAATTGATTGAAGGCGATATTTAATTTATTTTTGTAATTAAAATTTTATAAGTTATGTTAAAAAAAAATAGCCCCTGAATTTATGCAGCTTCATTGTTCATCTTTGGATTTCAATTATTGTTCGGGTTTAACATATTATGGAGCGCTATGCTATTTTTTTTGGACCACGAAGAAATCTAAACCAAAAATACCAAAATCCAGCATTATATATTTCAGAACTCGCTGGACCAAAAGTTACAAATTTAATATCTTTGAGCCATCCACCGAAAGAATTGTGTTCAATTTTGTATAGCTTCATGATAAATTTGATATCATTTGAATTTGTTCCGAACTGCCTTAGCAAATGATAAACAAGCATTTGTAAATATTATGAAGGTGTTTTGTATCTTTTAAAATCAAGGAAACTCGTTAAAAGCGTCAAAATAGAGACTGATCAATGTTACCTTAAAGCATCAAATTCTAAACAAAAACGAAATCGATTTTTAATTCAAATTTAAAGTAGTCTAATAAATTTCTTCAACCATGTTTTACGTAGGAGTCCAGTACCGGTTTTAAATATGAAACATGCCATATTCCCCTCAACAGATAAAATAATCGAAATATATTGCTAAAAATGATCAATCTTACCCCGTATTACGGTACCTTTTGGCGTTTCTATATTTTCTTTTCAAACAAATGTTAATACGTGTACACTAGTGGATCCGTCATGCCAAATTTTCACCAAAAAATACATTTTCTACTGTCCGCAAGCTATTTTGACGAAAATCTTGGCCACCTAGGTCGTAAAGCCTAATCCTTATTATCGATTTTGTATCCTGATCCACAATCTTTGCTCTGGGTTCAGATCATGGATACTGATAGCGGATTCTGGACCCGGATTACGGCTTCTGAATCTGATCACAGATTCAATACTGATCATGGTAGGATCCTGATGCTGATCGATAATCATGATACTGGATTTCGATCTCAGATGGCCTCGGATTAAAATCCCGGAGTCTAATCCTTAACCCTGATATCAGATCCTTGATCCTGCGAATTTTACTCCTAATCGAGAATCTCGAACTATGATCTCGGACAATGGAATCAGGATCCAGGATAAGCAAGAATTCTGGATCCTGATTCCAGATTCAAATCCTTATATTGGATCCTGATCCAGGATTTTGCTCTCGGAATCTGCTCCTCAATACTGGTTCCTGATCATGGTTGCCGTTCCCAAATTAGAAATTTGATCAAGGATCCTGGGCGTTAGTTTGTTTTCCTTACTTAATACAAATCGAGATACTGATCCTTGGACTCTTCTTTTGTATCCCCTATTCTAAATTCTCTTTTTGAGACTGGCCCATATCCCGGATCCTGATGCTTATCTCTAATACTTATATTAGTCCTACATCCTGAATACTGAGTCCTCGAACTTGATCCTGGAATTTGATTTTGAATCTTTTTCTCGGATTTTGATTCTGAATCCAGTACTTCCAAAAAATCCTGATCTTATGTAAGATTCTGGACTTTGAACCTGATCCTGGATCTTTAATTCTGATTCCAGATCCTCGATCTGGATTACGGCTTTTGAATATGATTCCGGATCTTGATCCTGGATTATTAATCCTGATACTAGATTTCGATCTCAGATTCTGAAGCTCACCTAAGCTCATTCTCAAGATTCTGGATACCAATTCCGGAGCCTGATCTCGGAGGTTGATATTTTTCCTTTATCCTGATCAGCAGTGAAAACTGCTAACAAAACTAGTTTAAATTCATATTTTTTTCGATTTCTGATTTTTTAACTTTCACTTCACTCGTTTGATTTTGTCACTTAAACAGGGTTGCCAACATTTCTTCGACAAATTCTGGTGTTTATATACAAAAAATAGCATAAATCAGCTTCAATTTAGATTTGAAAAAGTTGCGGCCTTTTTTGGCACTTTTGCAAAAAAAAAATTGATTAACTTCCATGCTTTTCAATACGTACAAAAATTAGTCAAAAACTTAAGCTTTCAAATTATCAGGATGGATTCAAAACAATCAAGCAAATCCTGAGCCTACTTAGTAAATGTACAGTGCCACAGTACAGTGGTTGAATTAAAGGAAATATTTCGATTGCTTTGATTCAATAGATTTCGGCTTGAAAACCCGTCACCCAATTACCCATAAAAACTGAAATCTATCAAGTAAAAAGAATTACAGAAAACCGGGTTTTTTATTCAACCAATCTTCATTCGATTTAATTGAAATTTTTCCAAAATTTTCTCTGATTGTTTTTATTTATTTGTATTGAAGTTCCTTCGATTATTATCATTGCTTGTTTATTTGCATCAATTTTTTTAACAAGATGGAAATTACTTTACTTGCATCAAATTAGACAAGCAATGACAATTAACAATCAACACATGGTACAAAATTGTATATTTTATAGAAATATTCTATGTTTGATGACTCTTTACTTTTCACTTAACTTAAAGTCTCTCTAATCAAACAATCAATCAGCTTTTCACATATTTAAATACTACACAATTGAATCTTAAGAATAAATTTAACGACAAAATTATATTAAATTTTATTGAATTTAAAATACAGAGTTTTAAATTTTTAATTTAAACGTATTTAGATAATAAATTTTACTGGTGTAAAGTTCGTTTTCGATCAACTTCCTTCCTTTTCATCTCCACGGTAATTATTCTTGTTGTTTCCGCCAAAAACTTTCCAACTGATAATCGAAATCCACCATCCCACCTAAACGTTTTCCTGCGCTGCTGATCCCTGCTGGTGCCGCCCAAGTTGTCTTTACAGTTACAAATGACTGTTAACATCCTTTTAATTTAATTCCACCAATATCAATCAAAATTAAAAGCAATCCACCATCCGTTTCCGTCTGCCTGTTCCGGTCTCGGTTCCGGTGAAAAATCCAGTTCCACCCCCTTACACAAACCGACTTTCATCCGGGGCGACTAAGCCGTCGAAAAAACACGCATCGCTCCCAATTTGAATCAGAAAATCAATGATTCGGATTAAATATTTAAAAGCAAACATAAATTAAATCTTTAACTTTCGGGCGCCCCGCCAGCAGCATCCCGCCCGATGATCTTCCTTAGGAGATGAGCGAAGAAGACGAATTTCTTTGCGTTTGCCTTTGTTTTCTTCTTACGGTTGATTTGTCTCCCTCCATTTTCCTCAAATTGTTGATGACTGTGGGGGTGGGGATAGGAATGTTTGTGTTTATCTCCTTCCGATGAGCTATAGTGGTTCCAAAATTTGTTCTCAGATCGTCTTGAAAATTGATTTTAAAAATTTTTGCCCATTCTTTCGCTTTGCGATTCGACAGGATCAAATTGGACCGAAGAAACAAGTTTGATAATAGGGATTTGGCTATGATTGGTACCGAATCGCCTGCGTCTTCCAACGTTTTATGATTAAAGAGCTACTTGACTTTCTTTTCCGTCTAATTTGTTGTTATTGTTTCGCGGAGGCTGGCCTCTTCCCTTTTCTTCAACTTTGAGGGAGTTACGAAGCCCAAAAATCAAAAAGTCCTTCCCTTTGATATATGTGAGCTAGAAATCATTTGTTTCTAGAGTTGAAGAAGCTAATTTATCGAACCAGATTTCGATCGGCTCGAGTGATGCTGCGAGATACTCTGAAAGAAGCTGAAAAGGGGAACGAGGACGAGAGCTTGGCGAAGAAAAATGAAAGTATTTCCATCAGGTCTGAGATTTGCGATTAAAATCAATTTACAATCTCAACCCCTCCTCAGCAAACGTTACTCACAGGCACAGGACAAGTGGAACGGATGCTGTGCCCCGGGAATTGACTGGAGGCTTCCTCGAGGGTACTTGTCTCCAATTTGTCTGGGCAGAGTTGGACCATTTTTCATCCACTTCAACCCTATCTCGAAGGCCGGGAGAAGCCGGCAAATTAATTCGGCTAATCTCTGGCTGGTGCTGTTGAGCTTACCTACTTGTACCTCTTCCTATTTGGTGTCTCTAATGACCGACTGAGGCGGTGCGAAGGAAGTCGTATCGGATAACTTCGTCAGGTTGCGTTTCAAGTGGAAGCAGAGCAGAGATTGTGATTCGAAGTTGATGGAGAGACATTAGTAAAGCTTCTCAAATCTTTTACGTACCGAAGCAGTACAGGAATGAGATTAATTTAATATAGAATTTTTTTATGAACTTCACTTATTGAAGAATTTTCTTTGTCTTTAAAGCAAAGTTTTTGAAAAAAACCTCATAAGATAAGAAAACAATTATGTACTATCGAAAAAAGCTACCATCAAAAAAAAAATCCAGGAGTTTCCCAAGGACGTCTATTGATTCCCTTGTTATTTGTAGTGCACATCAATGACCTTGAATAAGACAAAATCAACAAAATTGTCAAAATGGAAAAAAAATGTCAATGCTGTCAAAATTTTCAAAATTGTCAAAATTGTCAAAATTGTCAAAATTGTCAAAATTGTCAAAATTGTCAAAATTGTCAAAATTGTCAAAATTGTCAAAATTGTCAAAATTGTCAAAATTGTCAAAATTGTCAAAATTGTCAAAATTGTAAAAATTGTAAAAATTGTCAAAATTGTAAAAATTGTCAAAATTGTCAAAATTGTCAAAATTGTCAAAATTGTCAAAATTGTCAAAATTGTCAAAATTGTCAAAATTGTCAAAATTGTCAAAATTGTCAAAATTGTCAAAATTGTCAAAATTGTCAAAATTGTCAAAATTGTCAAAATTGTCAAAATTGTCAAAATTGTCAAAATTGTCAAAATTGTCAAAATTGTCAAAATTGTCAAAATTGTCAAAATGGTCAAAATTGTCAAAATTGTCAAAATTGTCAAAATTGTCAAAATTGTCAAAATTGTCAAAATTGTCAAAATTGTCAAAATTGTCAAAATTGTCAAAATTGTCAAAATTGTCAAAATTGTCAAAATTGTCAAAATTGTCAAAATTGTCAAAATTGTCAAAATTGTCAAAATTGTCAAAATTGTCAAAATTGTCAAAATTGTCAAAATTGTCAAAATTGTCAAAATTGTCAAAATTGTCAAAATTGTCAAAATTGTCAAAATTGTCAAAATTGTCAAAATTGTCAAAATTGTCAAAATTGTCCAAATTGTCCAAATTGTCCAAATTGTCAAAATTGTCAAAACTGTCAAAATTGTCAAAATTGTCAAAATTGTCAAAATTGTCAAAATTGTCAAAATTGTCAAAATTGTCAAAATTGTCAAAATTGTCAAAATTGTCAAAATTGTCAAAATTGTCAAAATTGTCAAAATTGTCAAAATTGTCAAAATTGTCAAAATTGTCAAAATTGTCAAAATTGTCAAAATTGTCAAAATTGTCAAAATTGTCAAAATTGTCAAAATTGTCAAAATTGTCAAAATTGTCAAAATTGTCAAAATTGTCAAAATTGTCAAAATTGTCAAAATTGTCAAAATTGTCAAAATTGTCAAAATTGTCAAAATTGTCAAAATTGTCAAAATTGTCAAAATTGTCAAAATTGTCAAAATTGTCAAAATTGTCAAAATTGTCAAAATTGTCAAAATTGTCAAAATTGTCAAAATTGTCAAAATTGTCAAAATTGTCAAAATTGTCAAAATTGTCAAAATTGTCAAAATTGTCAAAATTGTCAAAATTGTCAAAATTGTCAAAATTGTCAAAATTGTCAAAATTGTCAAAATTGTCAAAATTGTCAAAATTGTCAAAATTGTCAAAATTGTTACAAATTTCTCAAAATTGTCAAAATTGTCAAAATTGTCAAAATTGTCAAAATTGTCAAAATTGTCAAAATTGTCAAAATTGTCAAAATTGTCAAAATTGTCAAAATTGTCAAAATTGTCAAAATTGTCAAAATTGTCAAAATTGTCAAAATTGTCAAAATTGTCAAAATTGTCAAAATTGTCAAAATTGTCAAAATTGTCAAAATTGTCAAAATTGTCAAAATTGTCAAAATTGTCAAAATTGTCAAAATTGTCAAAATTGTCAAAATTGTCAAAATTGTCGAAATTGTCAAAATTGTCAAAATTGTCAAAATTGTCAAAATTGTCAAAATTGTTACAAATTTCTCAAAATTGTCAAAATTGTCAAAATTGTCAAAATTGTCAAAATTGTCAAAATTGTCAAAATTGTAAAAATTGTCAAAATTGTCAAAATTGTCAAAATTGTCAAAATTGTCAAAATTGTCAAAATTGTCAAAATTGTCAAAATTGTCAAAATTGTCAAAATTGTCAAAATTGTCAAAATTGTCAAAATTGTCAAAATTGTCAAAATTGTCAAAATTGTCAAAATTGTCAAAATTGTCAAAATTGTCAAAATTGTCAAAATTGTCAAAATTGTTACAAATTTCTCAAAATTGTCAAAATTGTCAAAATTGTCAAAATTGTCAAAATTGTCAAAATTGTCAAAATTGTCAAAATTGTCAAAATTGTCAAAATTGTCAAAATTGTCAAAATTGTCAAAATTGTCAAAATTGTCAAAATTGTCAAAATTGTCAAAATTGTCAAAATTGTCAAAATTGTCAAAATTGTCAAAATTGTCAAAATTGTCAAAATTGTCAAAATTGTCAAAATTGTCAAAATTGTCAAAATTGTCAAAATTGTCGAAATTGTCAAAATTGTCAAAATTGTCAAAATTGTCAAAATTGTCAAAATTGTCAAAATTGTCAAAATTGTCAAAATTGTCAAAATTGTCAAAATTGTCAAAATTGTCAAAATTGTCAAAATTGTCAAAATTGTCAAAATTGTCAAAATTGTCAAAATTGTCAAAATTGTCAAAATTGTCAAAATTGTCAAAATTGTCAAAATTGTCAAAATTGTCAAAATTGTCAAAATTGTCAAAATTGTTACAAATTTCTCAAAATTGTCAAAATTGTCAAAATTGTCAAAATTGTCAAAATTGTCAAAATTGTCAAAATTGTTAAAATTGTCAAAATTGTCAAAATTGTCAAAATTGTCAAAATTGTCAAAATTGTCAAAATTGTCAAAATTGTCAAAATTGTCAAAATTGTCAAAATTGTCAAAATTGTCAAAATTGTCAAAATTGTCAAAATTGTCAAAATTGTCAAAATTGTCAAAATTGTCAAAATTGTCGAAATTGTCAAAATTGTCAAAATTGTCAAAATTGTCAAAATTGTCAAAATTGTTACAAATTTCTCAAAATTGTCAAAATTGTCAAAATTGTCAAAATTGTCAAAATTGTCAAAATTGTCAAAATTGTCAAAATTGTCAAAATTGTCAAAATTGTCAAAATTGTCAAAATTGTCAAAATTGTCAAAATTGTCAAAATTGTCAAAATTGTCAAAATTGTCAAAATTGTCAAAATTGTCAAAATTGTCAAAATTGTCAAAATTGTCAAAATTGTCAAAATTGTCAAAATTGTCAAAATTGTCAAAATTGTCCAAATTGTCCAAATTGTCCAAATTGTCAAAATTGTCAAAACTGTCAAAATTGTCAAAATTGTCAAAATTGTCAAAATTGTCAAAATTGTCAAAATTGTCAAAATTGTCAAAATTGTCAAAATTGTCAAAATTGTCAAAATTGTCAAAATTGTCAAAATTGTCAAAATTGTCAAAATTGTCAAAATTGTCAAAATTGTCAAAATTGTCAAAATTGTCAAAATTGTCAAAATTGTCAAAATTGTCAAAATTGTCAAAATTGTCAAAATTGTCAAAATTGTCAAAATTGTCAAAATTGTCAAAATTGTCAAAATTGTCAAAATTGTCAAAATTGTCAAAATTGTCAAAATTGTCAAAATTGTCAAAATTGTCAAAATTGTCAAAATTGTCAAAATTGTCAAAATTGTCAAAATTGTCAAAATTGTCAAAATTGTCAAAATTGTCAAAATTGTCAAAATTGTCAAAATTGTCAAAATTGTCAAAATTGTCAAAATTGTCAAAATTGTGAAAATTGTGAAAATTGTCAAAATTGTCAAAATTGTCAAAATTGTCAAAATTGTCAAAATTGTCAAAATTGTCAAAATTGTCAAAATTGTCAAAATTGTCAAAATTGTCAAAATTGTCAAAATTGTCAAAATTGTCAAAATTGTCAAAATTGTCAAAATTGTCAAAATTGTCAAAATTGTCAAAATTGTCAAAATTGTCAAAATTGTCAAAATTCTCAAAATTGTCAAAATTGTCAAAATTGTCAAAATTGTCAAAATTGTCAAAATTGTCAAAATTGTCAAAATTGTCAAAATTGTCAAAATTGTCAAAATTGTCAAAATTGTCAAAATTGTCAAAATTGTTACAAATTTCTCAAAATTGTCAAAATTGTCAAAATTGTCAAAATTGTCAAAATTGTCAAAATTGTCAAAATTGTCAAAATTGTCAAAATTGTCAAAATTGTCAAAATTGTCAAAATTGTCAAAATTGTCAAAATTGTCAAAATTGTCAAAATTGTCAAAATTGTCAAAATTGTCAAAATTGTCAAAATTGTCAAAATTGTCAAAATTGTCAAAATTGTCAAAATTGTCAAAATTGTCAAAATTGTCAAAATTGTCAAAATTGTCAAAATTGTCAAAATTGTCAAAATTGTCAAAATTGTCAAAATTGTCAAAATTGTCGAAATTGTCAAAATTGTCAAAATTGTCAAAATTGTCAAAATTGTCAAAATTGTTACAAATTTCTCAAAATTGTCAAAATTGTCAAAATTGTCAAAATTGTCAAAATTGTCAAAATTGTCAAAATTGTCAAAATTGTCAAAATTGTCAAAATTGTCAAAATTGTCAAAATTGTCAAAATTGTCAAAATTGTCAAAATTGTCAAAATTGTCAAAATTGTCAAAATTGTCAAAATTGTCAAAATTGTCAAAATTGTCAAAATTGTCAAAATTGTCAAAATTGTCAAAATTGTCAAAATTGTCAAAATTGTCAAAATTGTCAAAATTGTCAAAATTGTCAAAATTGTCAAAATTGTCAAAATTGTCAAAATTGTCAAAATTGTCAAAATTGTCAAAATTGTGAAAATTGTGAAAATTGTCAAAATTGTCAAAATTGTCAAAATTGTCAAAATTGTCAAAATTGTCAAAATTGTCAAAATTGTCAAAATTGTCAAAATTGTCAAAATTGTCAAAATTGTCAAAATTGTCAAAATTGTCAAAATTGTCAAAATTGTCAAAATTGTCAAAATTGTCAAAATTGTCAAAATTGTCAAAATTGTCAAAATTGTCAAAATTGTCAAAATTGTCAAAATTGTCAAAATTGTCAAAATTGTCAAAATTGTCAAAATTGTCAAAATTGTCAAAATTGTCAAAATTGTCAAAATTGTCAAAATTGTCAAAATTGTCAAAATTGTCAAAATTGTCAAAATTGTCAAAATTGTCAAAATTGTCAAAATTGTCAAAATTGTCAAAATTGTCAAAATTGTCAAAATTGTCAAAATTGTCAAAATTGTCAAAATTGTCAAAATTGTCAAAATTGTCAAAATTGTCAAAATTGTCAAAATTGTCAAAATTGTCAAAATTGTCAAAATTGTCAAAATTGTCAAAATTGTCAAAATTGTCAAAATTGTCAAAATTGTCAAAATTGTCAAAATTGTCAAAATTGTCAAAATTGTCAAAATTGTCAAAATTGTCAAAATTGTCAAAATTGTCAAAATTGTCAAAATTGTCAAAATTGTCAAAATTGTCAAAATTGTCAAAATTGTCAAAATTGTCAAAATTGTCAAAATTGTCAAAATTGTCAAAATTGTCAAAATTGTCAAAATTGTCAAAATTGTCAAAATTGTCAAAATTGTCAAAATTGTCAAAATTGTCAAAATTGTTAAAATTATAAAATTGTCAAAATTGTTCTCAAATTATTTTATCTGCTAACAAGTTTTGAAAATTGAATGAAATTTTGATTAAAGGCCAACCTTTATTGGCAAAACTCACAAGCGTTTATACAAACTAATTTTGTTATGGTCTAATTATAACCTTATATTGCCCTATCTTGGGATAACGAAATGCATTTACCTATTTCCTCTATATTCCATCTTCAATTTAAAACTCATCACCAATCGAGAAGTAAGTTGTCATAATTGAATTGTTGCCCGGTATGATTACTTTTCAAATCAAATCAAAACGCTGCTCTTCACATTAAATCTCTCACACACTAAATTTCATAACCAATTCCAAACCGAGTCAAGTCAAGTGAAGTGACGAAACGAGTGATGTAGATTTGATTATCCTAAATGCATTTTACCTTCCATGAGTGGGCAGCCAGAAGATTTCCCATTCGCACATTTTTGGGGTCCGCTGGCCAATCCAACTGTAATAAAATAAACATTGGCAGTCCCAGAGTGCGGCAGGAAGGAAATCTAAATTTCAACGCATCACAGCAGGCGCCGGAACGTTTCCGAATGTTTATTTTCCCTTTCGACCAAAGTAGGTGGGTGGCTTGAAATGTTTCCGATATGTTGAGAGTATTTCATCCGTTTTCCGGGGCTTCGTGGCTGGCCTGCTTTGATTGCTGATGCGAAGCCGTGATTTTCTCTTCCCCACCAGGCGCAGCGCTTCTGTCAGAAACGAATTTTATAGACTCTTCTCATCATTTTTTCCCACTCTCCTGGGACGAGGACGATTGCCCGAAATGAATGTGGATGGGATATATTTTAATTGCTGTTTTCCTGGTCGGGAAACAAGGGGCGTGCTAGCTACGGGTGATGGTCCTCTTCGATGCCAATATGTGTCCCGTTTCGAAGGGATGGTTCGAGCACGCGGATCTGGGTCGGGATTCCGGGGAACCGATTTCTCCCCTAAATGTATGCTCAATCCGACTGACTGCCGCCCTATGGGTCACTTATGATGGAAGAAAGGACGCATGGGATTCGATCTCTTTTTGCTGCCAGAGCTGACTGGTGGGGAGTGCGATTGAATTTGAAACGGCTGATCGGAATATTTTCCCGAAAAATCGTGCGTACGTCTTTGGGCTGTCTGTGGTGTGGTTTGAGTGGAGGAAACAATTTATTTCCATTTTTCATTTTCATTTATCATTTTTACTCGTGATGAACGTTTGTTTTTCGCTTTTTTCCCCCTCGCGTTGTCCCATTTTCGATAAATCAGCACTCGCTCACTCATATTCCACAGTCCATCCATTCGTGTATTTTCGAAGGATCGAACAGTGTTTCATTACCGGGAGTGGTATTGACGTTTTTGAGTTTTCAAATTTGCTTCAATTTGTTTCGGCGTGTTGACTTTTTATCCTGATTGTTTTGTAATTGGGCGTCGGTGTTGATTGACTTCTGGTTTTGATGGTTTTTGCTGGCGTCCTGGAGAAGATAAATTGTTGCATTGAAGAGTAGAAAATGGATTTAGATGGGATAGAATATACGCAATAGTTTGGTTTAAATAAGAAACAAACACTCTAGTATGAAACACAGACGCAAGAAACAATGAATTGTATAATTTTTATTTTCTATTATTTTTTTTATTTGATCCATCCTTCAATTTATTTGCACATTCCTCCTCACTTATAATCTCGAATTAAAATTTAAATTTTAATAAGCAACTTTCAAAACAAATTCGTTTTCAATTTTGTTTTCTTCATGCTTCAAAACTTCATTTGATATTTCTTTTAAAATTTGAACTTCATTCCTTTCAAGACAAACAAAGCAGTAGCCTTCCAAATCTTCGCTTCTTCAGTCCGTCTTATTTACCGGAACTGGCATCATTACAGAGCAAAAAAAAGCAGCAGCCTTTCAAATCCGCGCTTCTTCAGTTCGTTTTATTTACCAGAACTGGCATCATTACAAAACAAACATAGCAGCAGCCTTCCAAATCTTCGCTTCTTCAGTCCGTCTTATTTACCGGAACTGGCGTCATTTCAAAACAAACAAACAGCAGCCTTTCAAATCTGCGCTTCTTCAGCCCGTTTTATTTACCGGATTTCAAAACAAACAAAGCAGCCGGATTTCAAAACAAACAAAGAGCAGCCTTCCAAATCTTCGCTTCTTCAGTCCGTCTTATTTACTGGAACTAGCGTCATTTCAAATTTGCGCTCCTTCAGTCCGTCTTATTTCTGGGATTTCAAAACAAACAAAGCAGCAGTCTTCCAAATTTGCGTTTCTTCAGTCCTTTTTTTCACCGGATTCAAAAAAAAAAAAAAAAAAAAAAGCAGCTTTAATTTAAATCAGCGCTTTTTCAGTCCGTCTTATTTACCGGAACTGGCATCATATCGAAACAAACAAAGCAGCAGACTTTCAAATCTGCGCTTCTTCAGCACGTCTTGTTTACCTATTTTAAAACAAACAAAGCAGCAGCCTTTCAAATCTGTGCTTCTTCAGTCCATGTTATCTACCGAAACCGGCGACATTTCAAAACAAACAAAACAACAACCTTTCAATTCTGTGCATATGCAGTCCGTCTTATTTACCAGAACTGGCATAATTTTAAAACAAACAAAGAAGCAGGCTTTCCAATCTTCGCTTCTTCTGTCCGTCTTACTTACCGGGTTTCAAATCAAACAAAGCAGCAGCCTTTAAAATCTGCGCTTCCTCAGTCTGTCTTATTTACCGAAACTGGAATCATTTTAAAATAAACAAAGTACCAATCTGCGCTTCTTTAGTCCGTCTTATTTACCGGAACTGGCATCAATTAATAAAAAATAAAGTAGCAGCCTTTAAAATATGCGCTTATCGGACCAACTAGGCCACTGTCGTGAACTGACGATTAATCTGGATCGTTATTCAGAATCTCGTTTTAACACGTCTGTCTTTCTTAAGATTAGACAAATTGTCAAAATAACTGATTTGTGTTTTTGTTTACACGTTGAAGCTTCTATATAAAGCCTAGTCCACACTCGGCAACTTGAACTGCGATTTCGGTTGCTGAGACATGTTCATGTTTACACTTTGATCTAGTCGAAGAGATGCATGTCTCAAGTCTCCCGACAAGTATGGGAGACTTTCAGCAACCAAAATGAAAACATAACAAGTCTCATCAACCGAAATCGCACTTCCAGTTGCCGAGTGTGGACGAGATTTAAGTGTTGGCATATATTTGTTTATATTTTTTTTACTACATTCTTCATTTCATCTCCACAGGTGGCCATAAAAAAAGTTAAGTAATACATGCGCTCTTTGATTTTCATTTCCAATTGGTAATAATCGAATCAAAATCAAATTTTGTCACCTACACGATATTATACACCTGAAACAACGACAAACCAATTTTATGAAATAAAATAATTATATTTTTTTCTACAGTAGGCGATGACTTGTTGGTATCGCACGTGTTTTTTTTTGCTCCGTCGCTGTGAAAATTAAATTTAAGTTGTTTGTAATTGTGAAATTGTGAATTTTTCTTGGGTTTAGTGGATAAAACATAGTGATCAATATTTGCATTTTTCATTGTATGTCCCTGACCCAATTCTCCGTTGATTGCATCCACCTCCAGCAGTTGACATCGTTGAATGATCCGCTGCAAGAGGAAACACACTTCCCACCTCGACAATTGGTGAGTTCGTTACATGATCCTTCTTATTTATTTATTCTGAACTGATGTTGCAATCCGGGAGTTTCTACTTGGGAATTCCCAAATTGGAAAATTATTAAATATCGTTAATTGATGTATAAAAAGACGTGAGGTGATCCCCCGCATTGTGCGGGGATTGCCGGGTTTTTTCCCTTTGCAACATACTTTTTCATCTAAAGAAGTACAATCTCGGAAACACTTTCGGGTTTGATTGTTTAATGATGTGTTGAAATTACTATTATGTTTTTAATACAGGTGGCTGAAAGCTAAGTGAGATGCGCATAGAAATTTGCTTGAAATCGTCGTAGGAAAGAATCGTAGGGGAATCGTCGTCAAATAAAAGGATTATGTTGCACCTCCGCGGTTTTTTTTTAAATCATATTCCAGGTTTAAAATTTTCGATATTCACCAAAGTTTTCTTTGCAAAAGGAAAATCATAGGTAAGTTTTGAATAATATGGATTTTTTTCTTCGTTAGGATTCGTTGCTATGCCGACACATTTGGATTGTTCGGGTTACTGTGTCAGTCATGAATGTGTGTTTAAAGTCACAAACTGTTAATCGATGTTCGAAAATTTCTCCGGGAAAATCTTTTGGAAGAGCTAATTTCGAAAGATTTTTTTGATGGTACTAATTTTGTCTGCGTTCTTCCAATATATGTTTTCAAGACCGAGTATAGGCGCTATATCCAAGGTCAATGACCAGAGATGATGGTGCACAAAAATCCGAAACATGTGGTTAGATCAAACGTTTAATACAGATTTGATACAATTATAATTTATAAATTTATTCAATTTTCTCCGCATTTTTTTGGATTTCAGAGCAGAAAACCTTATTTCCATCCACAGAGGGACGAACTCTCAAGAGTCATCATCAAGAAGCACAGTAAATTTTTGCAAATGTGTTTCCAACGTGAATATTTAAAACATTTTATAACCATGGAAACGTATGGTACTGTTGTCCACGTTTCTTCCTCCCTTGGATTCAGTTGTCTCTGCGTCCAATACTGCACAGTGGGCCTGGCCGAGTTAAGATGGGGATGTACTCTTACTACTGCTGTCAAGATCTGGCTGTGTATGTATCATAATCATAGGCATAAGCATTAAAGAATTATTTTTACTAAATGTTTTCGACTGTCTTTTTTGTTTGGCTTCAAGAACTCTATTATTAACTTTAATGTTCCAGGTTTTTTCACCTTCAAAACAGAGGTAAGGTATTAATAAAATTAAAATTTGCTTCCTGAGGGGTTGACATGAAACATTGAGGGAAGGTAAATTCTTAAGTAACACAACGAATGTTTGCTCGCATTTAAATTAAGAAATAAGGTCCGGTGTGTAATTCTCCGATTCGGTGTGGTTCATTAATTTGCTGATTCCGCATGAATTAATTCCAACAATTCCTGCCATCCGCTTCGGATTCTATTTAGTCGTAGAGAAAAAAAGAATGTTATCATGAAAAAAAAACTGATCCTTAGATATTTGCTCTCCCCTCAATGAATGAAAGTAAAGCAAACATTCTTTTCAGCACATTTTTTTTTTGTTTTAAAAAGTTTTTTTTTGCTCTCATCCAACACGTTTCACATCTGACCAACAGCACAGCACAGCCCCGGAATAAGATATTAATGACAAACGGGGAAAAAGTACCACCGCTAATAATAATATTATAGCCCTAATAGATGCTAATAATAAAAGTTCATTTCCCGGGCGCGTGTTTTTCCCTCAGGGGGTGGTTTGAGAAATCGACAACGGCCACCAAAACTTGAAGACAGAGATGAAGACGAAGAAATGTATTCTGATATTTTGAAGTAAGAAAAAAGTGATGTTTCATCCTGACTTTGGACAAATCCAGCGCGTGTCGTCTTGCTGATGTGCTTTTTTTTTGGTTGAAGAGTCTTTTTCGATACTAGAAGAGAAGTAGAGTATAAATTGTAAGAAATTCTATGCGGTATTAAAAATATCTAAAACTTCATTTAGTATGCAGAAACTATTCGGTTGAATCAACGCAGTTGAACCAAAGAATTTGTTCTTCGGGACGTTTGCAGTCATTTTCAACTCGCAAAGCAAAACATTTAAAATCCTTACACAATCCTCCTCTCCCGTCTTCTTTACCGGACGAGAAAGTTTCAAGAATTCTGTCAATGCCTTCCAATCCAGACCCGGGGTCTCGGGAACAAATGTTCAACATTGTTTCTCACTTAATAATCATTCCTGCCCATCGACGCAATTATTTCTGCGATCCGAACCGCTAAATTGACTTCCTCGGAGCATTTCGGTTGCGGACTGATTCAACCTCGATGGAAGCAACGAGCAAACGAAGAAGAACATTAAACGAGGAATAATCGAGTGCCCACAAAAGATTCGATAAAAGCCTTTTCATAGCAAATAACATAATGCTCCTCCATCCCCGAGGTTTGCCTGATCATTGCACCTCTTCGTTCGACAGCCCGAGATCAGGCAGAAGGAACTCGCGGTCAGCATCTTTTCCCGCAGCATGTCCATAAAATACAAACCCACCCCCTTCTCATCCCGACAAACAGCCAGAATCGGCATAGCGCACTCACTTCACTCGATCGCTCGCTCGCCCGCAAACGATCCGCATCCACAATTGATAACAAATGGCAATGCCTGTTTGTAGCTGTCGTCCAGCAGGCAATGTGCGCGATCGGCTCCCGAAGTAGGCTGTGCAGTGTTGAAAGCCGCGAAATACGAGCGAATTTATTAGGAAGCCCCATCTCTCATCGCAGTGGGCTGTGCATTGCGCGGATTGCACTACTCTACTCTGCCTCGATGATGGCCTTCTTGGCTTCTACACCGCCTTCCGATGACCAACAGCCTACTTTGTTCCCGCTCGACCAGCCATCGGTTATTTACGGTTGCGGGCCTTTTCTCGACTCCTCGGATTGCTGGGATTCCTTGCCGATTGCCCGTACTTTTGTTTTATTTGTTTTCCGTTCGATTTAAAATTGAATTTCGCTGTATAGATGTAAATATTTTCTGTGATTATAAATTGATTATTGTTTTATTGGTGTTAAGCGTATATCTCTCGCAGGGGGAAGTCAATTGCTTTTACTGTAAAGAGCGACCCGAGTCGACGCTTGGGTGATACCTACTTGCTCGGTATGCTCACTCAGAAGTAACCGGTAATGTTTATTGCTTTCGGACACCCACTCCGGATAAGAAATGGCAGCGCTTTATATCTGTGAACAATGAATGATCTTTAATTATTCACTACTGCTTGAGCTGTAATTGGTTGCGGTCCCAGAGGTGTGCGTGCTTTGATTGGAACACAATAATTTCTTTTTTTTTGTTACAGGATGAATGAAATTGTCACACTGTCTCTTGATGGATAGAGATGTATGAGAAGGCAAACTTCCTCCAAATCAATATAATTTTGTACGTGACAGCCAAGGAAAATTATGATGTCCCCGAGGGCCTCAGGACGCAGAAGGTCTCGAATTTCGCCAAGAAGATTTGAACACTCTGTTCGTCACTGATAGCACTATAAAGGAACAAGTTTAGCTGAATGAGTGCCTTAAGAAGCGACTCTTACCAAACGAGAAATATTATAAAGATACATCTTCTGAATTTAGGTGGTATCTGTGAAAAATTTCAAAAAATGAAGATGGTATGGGATAATCTGAATAAAATTCTCTGAATTTCTCTAAAGGGATGAATGGTGCCTTTGCGTGAAAATCCCACAACATAATACACAATATTTCTATCTATACCTCCGACATACCTTCTTTGGGAAACGGCTGTGAGTTTTTCTTGTTTGCTGATGATACTGCCTTAGCTGTCAAAGGGCGAAAACCACGAGAAATAACCAACAAACTTCAACGATCTTTGAACACCTTTGTCGAATACGCCAACACGTGAAAGATCAAAATTAATGCCTCAAAAACCCAGACCATAATGTTCCTCCATCGGCAATCACCCAAACTAATACCCTCTGAATCCTGCGTGGTTATAATGGACGGCACAAGGGTTGAGTGGTCCAACCAAGTAAAATATCTCGGATTGATAATTGACCAGAAACTACTTTTCCGATCTCACGTGAAGAATATTCTGCTGAAATGTTCCGCACTGGTTAAAAATCTATATCCGCTTATTTGTCGCAAATCTCGACTCTCGAAAACCAACAAGCTGGCTGTCTACAACCAAATTATTGCCCCTGCAATATTCTACGCAGCTCCGGTGTGGGAATCATGCGCACAAACACATATGAACAAAGTCCAGGTAGCACAGAACAGAATCTTACGGATGATCCTTGATCGCTCGATGTTTACTAGGATCTCGGACCTTCACGAGGAAGCTAACACATCAAAAATAGACTCTAAAATCCAACAAATGAAAGAGACATTCGTAGAGAAATGTGCTATATCAGAATATCAGCTTATTAAAGACCTGTACATAGTAGGATAAGTTGTACATAGTAGGTTAAATTTAGAAGTAGGTTGTAAATAGTAGAGTAGTTAGTTTCCCTTTAAAAAATTCAAACAAACAATCCCACCAAGTGGTCAAAATGAAAATATTAGTTTTTCACAGATAAATGTAAATAGTATTTATTTATACAAAAGGTTGACTAAAGATGTAACTTAGAGGAATCACTTAAAACACAGAAAAATATGTACATTGTAAAACAATCAGAGGAAATAAACATAAATTGAACAACAACAACCGTGGTTGAAATCAAAGGAATCTTTCGATTGCTTTGATTCAGCTTTTAGTCTTCATTTTCAACACCTAATGGAGACGGGTTGCTAGAAGATAAGTATCCTAAATAAGGCCGGAACAAATGTCAAATCCTTCTTTTGTCACTCGGAGTTGAAACATCGCGAGGGGGGGGGACAATAAAAAATAATCCGAAAAACAAATAAATAGGAATAAATTGCACGAAATCTTGTATGCAACAAAATTTCATACTATATCATTGCATAAAACCTACAAATGTAGTAATTTTTCATCAAAAAATTCAACAAAACGAAGAAAACAAAAGGTGAAATAACTCTCATCTTCCCAAATTTAGTTTTCTGGTTCTGTAATCTATCGGATACTTGAGTTTTTTTTCGAAATTCACTTAAAATACTTCAAACTTTATTTATTCCCCCCTTCGGGTTTTAGGAAATTTCGAAGGGGGGGGGGGGGGGGGGGGGGGGTGACAAAAGAAGAAATTGATATTTGTTCCAGCCTAATTGTAACTCGTGCAGTGAGATGCTTCTTTAATTGTTGCATTGAATACTAAATGTTTTTTTATTGGTAGAGAACTTTGGGAATTTTATGAAAATATCGTTGGGATTGAAATTTTTGGAAATCTTTCGAGATCTAAACAGATCTCGAAGGATTAATTTTGTAATTAATTTTCCGTTTCTCTTTTTTTATTTTCAAGAGTGAGTAAAAGCGCTTTATCCTTGGTTAATGATCAGAAATGATTTCACACAGAAATCATAAACAGTTCAAAAAAGAAAAATAATGCTTAGTACTTCAAAATTCATTTATTAATTACATCAAATTCTTGAAAACAGTCCTTTGTTGAAGAAAGGTCTTAGTGTTTGGTGAAGTTGCTTCACATTAAATACGCATGGTTTCTTCTTCAAGGAACATTTTTCTTAGCATGCTTCCGACGAAATTGCCCATTTGAAACGTATGGTCCTGACGGTCCACGTTTCTTCAGTTCCTGTACTCCAGATGTCTCTGCGTTCTCTGCTCCATGGTAGGCACAACCATCTTATGTTTTGGATTATTTAAATAATTTTTGATAAATTGATTAAAAGCATAAACATAGAGAAGAATATTGAATAATATACTTTTATTATTCTAGGACATAAGTTCTGGCTGTGGAAGTACTTTGAATGATTGGTGAACTTTATATAGACGCTCTCTCAAAAACCACTGGACAGATCGCCGTATTGCATTTGTATTTTGCACATGTAAACATGACTTAACTAGGTAGTATTACTGAAAATTCCATCAATTTTCATTAATATATACAAAAGTTATTCACATAAGAAAATTCTGCATTTTTCGAAAATCATTTTAACTCGTTTTCAAACATGGCATTTCAAAAATTCCAGTTGGAGTTGAAATCGGGAAAGGGGGTTAAGTGTACCAAAAAAAAATTAAATGTGTGCTCTCAATCTTCACCTTTAATTGGTTACAAAACGAAACAAAATCGTATGATTAGAACCGGTGACCTACGATTGTCAAAATTCAATGTTTTCGGGTCTTTTTTTTCCTCTAGTACTAGCAAAAATAAGTTGTTTGAGGTTTAGTTCAAATGACTGGTTGCTTGGAAACACTTCTAGCTTCTCAGGGAAAAACTCGCTGGACATTTCAGCAATCTATACATAGTGTTTAGCTTATTCATAATTTTGAATACTGGTATAAGCCTTGACTTCCCTGATGCCCTTTAATCGTAGTTTTTTATCATGTGCTTCACTCAAACACTTGGTTTGAACTTTATGGACATTCTTGACAGTGTTTTTATACTTGTGGTGGGTACGCATAGTATTTTCGGTTTTAAAAACGGTTTTATCAGCTCTCGATTTCATAATGACGGATAGTAAAAGAAACGGTTCACAATCCTATCATTGTCTTCTTGTCTTGCATATTAAATATATCGGAAAAGTGTTAGTATTAACTTTTGAAAAAAATAGGTGAAATACAATGTTTTACAGGCAATCTAACGTTGTGAAAATTTTGCATGTTCGATCACTAGAAACTTAGCTATCACCAAAAGAAAGTAACCCATTTCTAATGAACACGACATAATATGCCGTAGAAAAAACATCCAAAGAATGCAACAGATTTTTCAAAGCCTGCTTTTCTGCAGCTACACCTCTTGCAAAACTCGCAAAAGCATGAAAAAAATGCAACCCAACAAATCCTTCTCTGCCAATGAGGAGGAAATGCACGGTCGTCGTCGTCGCCAGCGATTGATGTCGATGCAAAAGGGTTTACATGTGCGTTTAAAATTGTTGTTATCCGTTTATTGAATTGCAGCCCCGCAACACATATCTTTAATTCAGATTTTTTTTTTTGCATCGGAACACTGGAGGAACCAGAAGAAGAGTGGAGAAACACTCAGCACCTTCAACCTTCGAGTACCAACCTTTCTTCTTGTCGGAGGTCGGAACAATATCGCAAAACATGTCCAGATGTGAGTGAAGTGTTTCGATTGCTACCTCCCACCAGCAGCAGTCCCATGGTTGAGTATGAAGTAGAAGAAGTTTACTACGGGAAAGTAAAAAATAAACCCTAGTCGGAGTTCAGGAAACTAGAAATAATAGTTTTAAACGGTAGGTCGTCGATGGATGGTCCGCTTGTTGCTGGTTTTGATAAATTATGTAGGGGGCCTTCTGGAAAAAGAGGGAAGAGCCCTATTGCTCATATCCCTTTCGAAATGCTTTATTGGTTTTCTAGAGGTGCAGTATGTTAGTTGGTGGTACTTTTGGTATTTATGCTGTTCGGTTACTGTTACTGGATGCCGGGCCAGACGAGACGAGGAAAACGCAACCTTTCCGAGGAAGGTAAATGGCATGGAGCACGAGTTCCCAGAGGATTCCTGTGTTCCATATGCAATATGCATTCCAGCGGCCAAATGAAGCTCCTAACTACTTGCACTCCTCCACACCGCATTCGGAAGATTATTTCAAATAAATCGTCTGCAATCTGAAATTACAATCATTTGGATCGTGTTCGGTTGGATGGATATTTATTGCACGATCATCATCATCTTCATCATCTTTCAGTATCGTATTTGTGTGAGCAATGGATTTTTTTACTTTCCTAGGAAATTACGCTAAATTCTATTTCGCCGAGTACCAAACGGATGTTCGTGGCAGTAAATCACTGTTTGCGGTAATAATCAATTGATTTCTGTTGAGTTAGTGTATCTACCTGCAAGTATCTGACATTGGAAAGCTTGTTTGCGAGATAAAAATCCATCTGTAAGTCTCCTGTAGCTAAATAGTTCAGTTAAAATTAGCTACAGACTTCCTACCATGGCCAACTCAAGGAGGTTACCCGATAAAAAATGTTAAAATTTAGTTAAAATTAAAAACAAAACCAAAAATACACAATAAATGTGGAAATTGACATCATTTTCTGACTCATAATTATCATACAAACTAAAAAATTAACAAATTTTACTGATAAATTAAATCAAAACTTCTAAACCAAATCACAGTGGAAGCTTCAAATAAATGATATTTTCAATAAGTCGTCGATAAATTATTCAAAATGATGTGTTTTGCTTCAAAATAATTTTCATGCAGTCTAGTTTAAAAAATTGAAAAAATATTCCCAAACGCTAAGATATAGGAAAAAAATTGAATTCTAAAATAAATGTCAGATCAGTTAAAAAAAATATTCATGAATAATTGTTAGGAAAATCGTGGTTTATTATTCATCTTGATAAACATTTCCTTTCTTCATTTTCAACTGAAGGCTTGATTGAAAAATTCGATCGAAAAAAAGATGATATGAGACCCTTGGAGCCAAAGGGTTTTAAGTCCATAAAAGCTTATATCGAGAAAACACGCTTTTTAGTTGTTGTGTTTGGTCATTTTCCATAAATTTTCCGATTTTTTTTATTTATGTATCAAAAGTAAAAATACTTCAATATAATTCTAAAAATCTCAAAAATCATCAAATATAGCTTTTAATATGAAAAATCGTTTGGCATTATTAACTCAAAATCGATCATTTTGTCACTTATACCCCTTTGGCTCTGAGGGCCTCATATGTGATCGCTGAGATAAGCTCACTTTAACTCAGAAACGCATCTATCGTATCTATAGTCTTCTCAGTTTGTAATTATCGCGTTTGTTACATCCGGGGTTTGAATGCGAAACAGTAAGGTCGATAGTCTGATAGTGACCTACCACCGATGCTATGATGTCGTGATTTTTATTTCTTTTTGGCCAAAGTTATTTAATTTTAAGAAGGATCAATCACCGTAATCTATGTTTGTTGCATTATTGATAAGTTTTTTAACATTTAAGATGATTTTTTTTCATCAAACACGTATAACCATTAGAATTTTTTTTTAAAGAATTGAATTGATACTTAAGGGAGAAACATTTGGGGGCTTCTGTTTTAATGATTGATTTGGTAGATTTTAGCGTCCGAAACTCGAATCATTCGTCAAATTGGGGTTTTCCCATTTAGTTGTGGAGATATGGAATTATAAAAAAGTGTCAGTTTTAAGAGAAGGCCTTGAAACCTTGCTTGTGTCACACGCGTTGTATTTCGTGTCCCGGTTAATTTTGCTTTTTAAGAAAGAATTTCTTGTACATTTCCAAATAAAACCAGTTCAAAGTGTTTAGGATGCTGTTTATAGCTAAAGGAGCGTAAAGTTTAAGCAAAAAAAATCCAAGTGGTTTTAAATTTTTCTTTCAAAATTTGGTTTTTACTTGGACATTTTAATCAACGCTTTACACGATTGTTGTTTTTTTTTTTATATTTCCTACTAACTCCGTTTTGTAGAGATGTACGATCGATGCCCAGAATCGAAAATGTCGGTTGTGTTTACAGTTCTGTCTCGCTCTTTCGAGTGGCTAAAATTATCTGATGATTGAAGAATGGTTTTTATCAAAGCTGACCCATGTCGGGAGCTAAAAGTTCGATGATAGGATCATCCTCAAGATGAGTAAATTATATAACAGAGCAAGTGTGTTTACTCTAGCTCAAACATCATGAAATCAAGTTAAGATGTTAAGCAGAATGATAGTGACCATAAACTTATAGATATTCTAATAATTATAATAATCAATTATGCCATATCACGGAGACTATTAATCTTTCTAACAACGCAAAAAATAGATTCCAAATTATGAAAAATTTAGTTGTTTTTATTTATTAACCTACGAACACTTTTCATGGTATTGTTGATGAAAGTGTGATTCTTGAATCAAGGATGTTGTTTTTTTCAATTTCATTATAGATAAATCAGAAAAATACAACATTTGTAGATCAAAAATATAATTGATCTAGGAAGTTCATTTTAAACTCTTAAATATTGCATCAAATAAACTAGTATGAACAATTCAATTTGAAATTGATTATTAACATTATTACCATCAAAGCGACTAGCAATTTGTATCTCTTTTTTCATGACCAGATTATATGGAACAGGAATTACAACAATTTTTTTTTTGAATCCAATCGAATCGAATATTTGGCATCTTAAATGTGTATTTTTGGTCATTTCCAAGAAAAAAATGTTTTCGTCAAATGTAGGAGTTTCATTTGAATAGAACAGAAAATCAAGAGAATAGGTACCGTAAACTGGGGGAACTTTGATCAGCGGGGTAACTTTGATCAACATGATATTTTTGCAGATAATCATCTTTAACTAAGTATAAAGTTAAAATATCTGAAAACTGTTTACTACGTTTGAAAGTCTGTAAATTGAGTTACAAATAAGCTAAATTTGGTTTGTATTAGGAGATTTTTATATTACTTAAAATATAATTTTAAAATCTTAAAATATCTGGTTTTTTGAAGGCTCACAAACAAACATCTCCCCTGATCAAATTTAAGCATTTAGGAACAAATGGGTTATTTAATGTGAAAATTCAAGTTTTTTCTTGGTTTAGGTTAAGTTTAAGTGTTGTTTTTATGGTCATTTGATGATAATTTTTGAATAATGAAAAAAAAGATCACTTTCCATGAAAAAGCCCGTATAGAAAAAATGGCTAAAAACCCTATCAAATGATTAAGTTTGAAGAAAAAAAGAACATGGGAACAGTACGAGGAGTTGGGAAATTGCGTGAAGGTAAATTTTTTTTTGTTTTTGAGCCCAAAAAATATTGAGAATTGTTTATAATTTTTGCCCCTAAATGTATGCAGCAACATTATCCATCTTTCCAGTATATTTGTTTTTGAAAGAAAACGTTGAAAAATTCAATTGAGTCCCAACAAAAAATTACTGTTATCGATTTTTGAGCCTTGTGTGCTTAATGCCATCAAAACAATAAATTTGAAGATGTTGAGATACGTAAAAACCGTAGAGATCAAAGTTACCCCGAAACTCGAAATCTGGTTTTGAAACAAACATTTAATTATAACCACCAATGTCATTTGAATTTACTGCAATCAATGATCATGTTTCATACTCCTCACCTCAGTAAGGGTTTTAAAGTTATTAGGTATTATGAAAAAGCAACCCCTTCCAAAATATTGAAAAATGAATGAAAAAAGTGATCAAAGTTCCCCCAGTTTACTGTATTACAAAATTGACACTCGCCAAAAGTGTTCCCCAATCATATCCTTTTACCCAAACCTCCAACCTATAAACTTATTTTCTAGGATGCAGAGGTGATCTCGGTCCTGAAGCGCAATATTATTCTTTCATCCCTTTCTCTCTCTCTTCCAAACCTATCTATTGATCACTAGGACGTGGCCAGCGTCATTATTGATGTTTATAGAGAGAGCATCAGTTTTGTTTATTGTGAATGTGCTGTCAATCCCACAAACCATTTTTTTTACCTCTGGACAAAATTAATGGCCTATTTGGGTCAATCATGGAGTAACAACCATTGGCGATGTGTAACTTGTTCTATTGAACCACACCAGGGATCGTGAAATCCTAAATGTGTTGATAAATTTGAAATTATAAGTTTTTTTTTAATTCATTGCTGTTTAATTTCATTGAATTAAATTTGGAAATCAATAAAACAATACATTAGATAATTCAGAAACAGTTATGCTAAAATGTTATAATACATTTCGGGTGTAATGATTCAAGGTGGATGTGAGTAGTCAATTAAGCTAAAGTCTGCTTCATTTAATATTGGAACACAAACAATTGCGTGTAGTTCAGTCATTTATTAACGAATTCATAATTTGTTTTTCATACAAATGTAGCATTTTCTTTACTCTTTCATAAAAAAAAATTAAAAAAATTATTCATTGCTGTTTCGAAGAAATTCTCGTACTTTTCCCGTAATACGGCACATTAGGCGGCGCACACCCTTTTCGCCCACCGTTTTGGCGATTTGATTCCACCAGTTCTTCATTTGAGTCATGTTCCTAACAAGTTTTCCCTTTGCCTTAAGCCTCCGCTTCGTGATTGCCCAGTATTTCTCTATCGGCCGGAACTGGGGGCAGTTTGGGGGGTTGAGGTCCTTCGGTATTACGCTGACCCCGTTCGTTGCGTACCATTCCATAACCGTTTTGCTGTAACGGCAGCTTGCGAGGTCCGGCCAATACATTACTGGACGGTCCTGGGCACGAATAAACGGCAGAATCCGTTTCTGTAGGCACTCTTTTTTGTAGACTTCTGATGTCATTGTCTTGTCAGTGAGAAAGACTTTGGTTTTCTGTCCACAACTGCATATCCCCTGCCAAATCATGTATTTGCGGGCGAATTTATCCGCAAACACGAACTTAAATTTTGCAGGTACATCCCCCCGAGCCGTCGCCAAATAAAATTTTTGACCTGGGATTTGCCCAAAGTCCGCCTTCACGTAGGTCTCATCGTCCATCAGAATACATCCGTCGAACTTGGTCAGCACTTGGTCGTACAGCTTTCGAGCACGGATTCTGGCCACATTGTTCTGCTTCAGCGTCCGATTTGGCTGTTTGCTGGCTCGGAATGACCTTATTCCTTCCCGGAGACGAATTCGTCGCACCGTACTGTGAGCGGCCTGGAACTTATTGGCCAAATCGCGGTCTGAAAGATTGGGATTCCTCTTGACGGCCTTGATGACTTTCCCACGCAGTTTCCGGGCGACAGTTCCACTCCGACGCTTCGAATGCGGCTTTCGAGCCGTCGTCAATGTTTCCTTGTACTGCTTGATAACACGCCATACGGTATTTCTGGGCATTTTAAGCTGTTTAGCTAGCTTCGATGCCGACAACAATGGATTTTCAAGAAAACTGTGCACAATTTGATCTCTCCGTTCGGCTTCCATGGCGGTTGTTTACAAAATGCTATCGTTTGGTGATATGACATAAATACATGGTGAAAGGTAATGAATTTCCTGACACGTGGGTGAAAAAAGTTTCCAAATCCGTCCACTAGGAGCGCCACAATGAGCAAAAGAATTTGTTCCAATATTAAATGAAGCAGACTTTAAACTAAGCCAAACCAATCACTGATAACTGATTAACTATCAAATTTACATTTAAGAAAAAAATTGATGCTGATTTTGTTTATTATACTTTATTCAATTAGGAAATAACATTTTGATGATGATGATGATGATAATGATGATGATGATGATGATGATGATTATGATGCATGATCTAAAAAAGTAAAATACATTTTTTTTATTTGGAAAAATATCATGAGGTTCAAGTATTTTTTTACTTTACTACAGAAAGTTTAAAAAAAAATGGATTTCATTTAAAAAATTTGTTAAGTTGGTTATTATTTGATGCTGAAATTCTTTTCTTGAAGCATATTTTATATCAGCATAACATTTGTAATGACATTAACGATTTATTTGAAATCGAAGTTTTTAGTAATAAAGTCGATGTATTAAACTAGTATTTGACAAATTACTTTCGAAGTTAAAATGATTCGTTTCAAACCCTGTCCTTGTTTAGTTACACTTGTAAATAAAAATCCATTCAAAAGACGGTGAGGTTTTTGTATGTCAAGTTTTCAGTGTTAATACAAAAGGTTAATTGAGATGCAAATCGAAATTTATAATTGAAAATAAGTTTCAATTCGTCAACTGTCTCATACATAATCAAATAAGCCTAGGATGATTTAGGACTAAACTCCGCCTGAGGCGAGCCATGATGAGAAATCTTCATTGGTTTTGGATTTATGAATTTAATATAATTTCTCAAACTGAAATTATATCTCCAGAGCCAAGTATTATGTCTTACAAGTTTTTGTTGTAAGATGTTTTTTTAATTTTAATTTTCGTTCAAGAATAACAGCATAGTCTGATACGTTCATCAGATGTAGTTGGAAATATAACAGAGCGTATGGCATTATTAACTCAACATTAATCATATTTGCATTTTGGTTCTTAGAGTCTGAAATATCACTTTTCAATGCTTTTTGGAGTCTAATTTTGGTTTCCTAATTTTGTTTCTAAACGTTTAACAAGGATCAAGGAAATCAAGTTTCAAATTAAATAAGAAGATTTATGATTCTCTTTAGTCAGAACTTTGAGCTTTGATATTTATTATTAAAAAAAGATATGTTTTTTATTCTGAAATAAACATTCAGTTCAAAATAAGACAGTTAATTTTCATAAAATTTTAATTTTACAATTCTATCTTGTACTCGAATCACTATCTTTTAACAAACGTAGTTTTGTGGTTTATATCTTAAGAGTATTTCTATTCTGAGTTCAAATTCAATCTAAAATCCTTGTTCTTGAATTCTGATTTTGATAGATGAACATATAAACAAAATAAAATTTTGATTATGAACTAGCAATCAAATTTTTAATAAATCTAATTTTTAGTGAAATAATGATCGAGTTTTGAACAGCATTTTAATAAAAATCTGTTCAAGACATTATTATCTTATTTCTTATCGATGTTTTTTCATGTCAACAAATTGCTGATTCGGTTGCTGGTTTCACGGACTTTTTGAGGTAAATATATGCAATACCGAACAAAATACAGTATGTTTTCACTTTCAAAATATTCAATTCCCTTTATCTTTTGTTACATAAGAAATATCAACTTGATATATTATAGTATTATTGATTCTCTATTAGAGAATTTTTAAATGATTTCTAAAGATTGCATATTTTATTCACACTGGAGCATAATTGTAGTCAGTCTTCCGAAAATCACTCAGAAGAAACGCTCATGATAGGTTTCTAGTTGGAAACATTCAAAGCCGATTGCTGCTGCCTGTTGTTCCCTAGAGAATCGGTAGAGCGACAATGCGAAGTCAATGTAAACAAGATTCAAAAGCGAGAGCAGACTCGCATCTAAGTCGATCTCTCAAGCTCACTACCTGGTGTATCAGAAGTGATTGAGACACTGACTGATACAAGATCCAATTCGAAAATCCACTCACTCACTCACTCAAACTCAATCAATGCGGCCTTGCATCGGTTCATACTGCCTGCGTACTTTCTGGCAAAGCGGCAGAAACATATGTTCATACGTACTGCCTGAGTGTTTGAATGACTATTTTAATCCTCCCCAACAACAGCAACAACAAAGCAAGATGTATCAGGCAGACAGCATTCGATCATCTATCAGTAAACGAGTGAGTGGGTGAGTGATTGAGCAAGAAAAGTTATTGACTGAAAAAAGAAACTGAAAATCAGGTAGCTCCTCACTCAGTTGAGAATTCCAACTGGAGAAGAAACGTCTCTCTTTCAAATTTTATTTCTTTGATTCTCGGAGCAGCGCTGTCGAACACAATCTTTGCCCCACTGGGAGATAAACCAACCGACAATTTAGGTTTTGCTTTCGCTGTTGAAAACGTTTCAGTGTCTCTCATGAGAATTGAGTGATATTCGGAACACTGATTGTAGTCAAATCTGGTTTTATTTATCAAAATAAAGCATGTAGTACGCAGTCCAACATCTTCAAAGTCAAAGAGGATGGCAAAAATAAAAAATTTTGCTGGTACTCGTAAACATTAAGTGTACAATAATGTTAGACCACCCTCTTAAAAAATTACGAATCGTAAATCTGGATCTTTAACATAATATTTTGATCAATCAATTTACAATACTGATAAACAGTTACAAATTTTTTTTATCAAAGCATTTCTATTCCTTTTGCTGCATTAGCTGATTCGTTTCACATGTGTTTTATCTCCTTATCAGAACGTAATATTTTCCGCTCGAATTTCATCCAGAAAGGCATTCGTTCTTTTTTGCGATTGGTAAATAATTTTTATCAAATTGTTTCCCTTCAAAACATATTGCGGTATGGGCGCGATGAAAAATATAATTTTATGCAAACACATGCCACAATTCGCTTTATCAATCTAAAGTCAGCAATTTTCCATACCTCCGCGGCCCATCTGCCGTCGATCAATTTGTCTTGCTCAGCTCATCATTTTTTTTCTTCTTTCGGTTCGTGTTGTTTGCCTTCCTTATTCCTTCAT
The DNA here is from genome assembly GCF_029784155.1 of Uranotaenia lowii. NCBI lineage: Eukaryota > Metazoa > Arthropoda > Insecta > Diptera > Culicidae > Uranotaenia > Uranotaenia lowii. The sequence continues at coordinate 9,415,378 of NC_073692.1, read as the reverse complement.
TTGAACCCAAGAATGGCGCGTGTGCCAGGCCTAACAAGTGTTCATGTTTATTAGACATCAAATGACAAATGATTATTGACTCAATTTTCTTCCCGCAGTGTCGCGGTTCAGTTTGAACAAAATTTGCCGGAAAAAAAGATCCTCCAAAGCGACATAAATATTCAAATTTTGCTCCCTCGAAAAGAAATCACATGGAAAAAATCCACCAGAAAAAACACGATCCAATACGCCACCACAACGCGGAAATGCCTCACAATAAAAGTCGCATAAAACAAACTCGAAAAGACGACCGAAAGTCGCGCAATGATCCACAATTTGCATATTTAAATTGCGTGCAATTACCACTTCACGCAGGCAAAGAAGGCCATGAGAAACAGCAAAGCAAAAAAAAAAAAAAAGTTCGGTTCGAAATCTCAGCGAAAATTTTTCCAAACGCTTCTCAAACAAGAAAACGGCATAAAAATTTAAATGCCAGGCCTGCTAGGATCGGTGTTCCCTTTGAGTTTTTTTTGTTCTCATTCGACGACCATCCCACCACTCTCTGATTCGGCGGAAAAATTAGGGTAGGTAGCAATCCTCAGCCAGTGTCAAACGGAATCGATTCGCCCTTTTTTTTTGGTTTTTCCAGTTGCCGACAAACAACAAGGATTTTCACCCCGCCTGAGCGGAAACGCCACTTGACTTTTCCGCCTTTTGCCTTTATCGATTCGAATTCGTATACACGATATGACGACGACGACGATGATGATGATGGTGATGGTTTTGACGACGGGGGTGACACTCGTGAACATATGTCTGTATGTTTTGCTCTGAGAAACACCCCAGTCTGTCAAAGGGCACATGAAATGAGTCGATTATGAAACGGAATAACCAAGACACTAAGAAGGTTTGGCATAACCGAATATTTTGTAAAAAGACTAAAACAGTAGAAATGTCATGAGGTTCTTCAAATCTTTCAAATAACATATAAAAAATCAGTCTCATCAAATATTGGGCTGATCATTTTTTTTTAATTTTTTCATTTTTGTAATAGTTGTCATGATTGTAATTTTTGTAATTTTTGTAATTTTTGTAATTTTTGTTATTTTTGTAATTTTTGTAATTTTTGTATTTTTTGAAATTTTTGTAATTTTTGTAATTTTTGTTATTTTTGTAATTTTTGTAATTTTTGTAATTTTTGTAATTTTTGTAATTTTTGTAATTTTTGTAATTTTTGTAATTTTTGTAATTTTTGTAATTTTTGTAATATTTGTAATTTTTGTAATTTTTGTAATTTTTGTAATTTTTGTAATTTTTGTAATTTTTGTAATTTTTGTAATTTTTGTAATTTTTGTAATTTTTGTAATTTTTGTAATTTTTGTAATTTTTGTCATTTTTGTAATTTTTGTCATTTTTGTAATTTTTGTAATTTTTGTAATTTTTTGATATTTGTAATTTTTGTAATTTTTTTATTTTTTAATTTATTTTTTGTCATTTTTGTCATTTTTGTAATTAGTGTAAGTTTTGTTATTTTTGTCATTTTTGTCATTTTCGTAGATTTTGTAAATTTTGTAAATTTTGTAATTTTTGTCATTTTTGTAATTTCTGTAATTTTTGTAATTTCTGTAATTTTTGTAATTTTTGTAATTTTTGTAATTTTTGTAATTTTTGTAATTTTTGTAATTTTTGTAATTTTTGTAATTTTTGTAATTTTTGTAATTTTTGTAATTTTTGTAATTTTTGTAATTTTTATAATTTTTGTAATTTTTGTCATTTTTGAAATTTTTGAAATTTTTGTAATTTTTGTAATTTTTGTAATTTTTGTTATTTTTGTAATTTTTGTTATTTTTGTAATTTTTGTTATTTTTGTAATTTTTGTAATTTTTGTAATTTTTGTAATTTTTGTAATTTTTGTAATTTTTGTAATTTTTGTAATTTTTGTAATTTTTGTAATTTTTGTAATTTTTGTAATTTTTGTAATTTTTGTAATTTTTGTAATTTTTGTAATTTTTGTAATTTTTGTAATTTTTGTAATTTTTGTAATTTTTGTAATTTTTGTAATTTTTGTAATTTTTGTAATTTTTGTAATTTTTGTAATTTTTGTAATTTTTGTAATTTTTGTAATTTTTGTAATTTTTGTAATTTTTGTAATTTTTGTAATTTTTGTAATTTTTGTAATTTTTGTAATTTTTGTAATTTTTGTAATTTTTGTAATTTTTGTAATTTTTGTAATTTTTTGTAATTTTTGTAATTTTTGTAATTTTTGTAATTTTTGTAATTTTTGTAATTTTTGTAATTTTTGTAATTTTTGTAATTTTTGTAATTTTTGTTATTTTTGTAATTTTTGTAATTTTTGTCATTTTTGTCATTTGTAATTTTGTAATTTTTTTTTATTTTTGTAATTTTTGTAATTTTTGTTATTTATGTAAGTTTTGTAATATTTGTAATTTTTGTTATTTTTTAATTTATTTTTTGTAATTTTTGTCATTTTTGTTATTTTCGTCATTTTTGTAATTTGTGTAATTTTTGTTATTTTTGTAATTTTTGTAATTTTTGTAATTTTTGTTATTTTTGTTAATTTCGTTATTTTTGTTAATTTTTGTTATTTTTGTAGTTTTTGTAATTTTTGTAATTTTTATAATTTTTGTAATTTATGTCATGTTTGTAATTTTTGTAATTTTTGTCATTTTTGTAATTTTTGCCATTTTTTGTAATTTATTTAATTTTTGTAATTTTTGTAATTTTTGTCATTTTTGTCATATTTGTCATTTTTGTCATTTTTGTCATTTTTGTAATTTTTGTCATTTTTGTCATTTTTGTCATTTTTGTAATTTTTGTCATTTTTGTCATTTTTGTCATTTTTGTCATTTTTGTCATTTTTGTCATTTTTGTCATTTTTGTCATTTTTGTCATTTTTGTCATTTTTGTCATTTTTGTCATTTTTGTCATTAATGTCATTTTTGTCATTTTTGTCATTTTTGTCATTTTTGTCATTTTTGTCATTTTTGTCATTTTTGTCATTTTTGTCATTTTTGTCATTTTTGTCATTTTTGTCATTTTTGTCATTTTTGTCATTTTTGTCATTTTTGTCATTTTTGTCATTTTTGTCATTTTTGTCATTGTTGTCATTTTTGTCATTTTTGTCATTTTTGTCATTTTTGTCATTTTTGTCATTTTTGTCATTTTTGTCATTTTTGTCATTTTTGTCATTTTTGTCATTTTTGTCATTTTTGTCATTTTTGTCATTTTTGTCATTTTTGTCATTTTTGTCATTTTTGTCATTTTTGTCATTTTTGTCATTTTTGTCATTTTTGTCATTTTTGTCATTTTTGTCATTTTTGTCATTTTTGTCATTTTTGTCATTTTTGTCATTTTTGTCATTTTTGTCATTTTTGTCATTTTTGTCATTTTTGTCATTTTTGTCATTTTTGTCATTTTTGTCATTTTTGTCATTTTTGTCATTTTTGTCATTTTTGTCATTTTTGTCATTTTTGTCATTTTTGTCATTTTTGTCATTTTTGTCATTTTTGACATTTTTGTTTTTTTTCTAGGCATTTTCATTTTTTTGTCATTTTCGCCTCTATTGTGTGATTTTAGCCTTCTTGGAATGCCCTTTAAACAATCTTGTTAAAGACAGTCTTGTTGGTTGAATATTTTTTCTGTATCAAAGCAGTCGAAATATTCCCTTTAATTCAACCACGGTATAAGAAAAGAAACCGGTTTTCTGATAGTTACTTACTATCTTACTCAGATAGCGTTCAATCGGAAGAATCTTAATCGACTCAAAATCGAATCGTATCGTCGTGTTGTCATTTTTGTATTACCTAAATAGTTGTTTCATTACTTTTGCTGTGTAATAAATACAAGAATCAAGTTAAGATCTTTCACTCGGCACAATAGAAAATTCGCATTCCAAATCAAATCCTTCAATAAACCCACCCTGCGAACATACGAACAGTTGACAAAAGTCATTAACAATTTCCAATCTCAGTCCTACAGTTGAGCTCGAAAACTCGATAATTGCTTTTAAAGTAGGTTTTACGAGCTTCCGGAATGCGGGAGGCACTTTTAGAACCTAATCTGAATTCTGGCACACTTGCTTGGAACGTCCCGCCACACCCTTCCGTGTTGGACAAACAAAGTAGGTAATCTTTGACCGGGAAATGAAAGGATTGATGAAATCCCGTTCCTTCCTGTGCCTTGATGGCGTCTAGATTTTAAGGCAGCCCCGGAACACAATCGACAACTCTGACCTACTAAGATCAAACCGCATTCCTTTAAAAATCCCTCAAACCCCTCCCTTTGAAACCGAGGACGATGGACTATTTCCACAAAGCCCAAGCTGAGGTGCTGCCTCCCAGAAAGGAAATTCCATTCCAGGCCGGGACGAAAACTTGTCGTAGATTTCGGCTTTAACTGAATAAAATGTGTTTATCTTTCGCATTAATTTGGTCGTCTCCTTCCAGGGTTCCTGGCTGCTGCTAAATCCGTACCCAAAAGTCGTGGTGGGGTTCCTTACCTTTTGTCTCGGCGCTGGGCCAATCGTCGAAATCTTCCCATGGGTCCAGGCAAGTGGGGGTGTAATCGGCCCGAGTTTGTCTTCCCAGAAACGACCCAGAGAGAAAACACACAGAGTTTTAATGTCACTTTGCCTTAGATTAAAGACAAACGAGAAATGGCAGTGTAAAATAATTATTTAAATTAAATTAACTCACTCGGCGGCGCCTACTCTGTGTTTGTTTGTTCTTTGTTGAGGGCCACGGGGAAATTGTCTTTTTCGCTGCTGCCAGTAACGAGGTTCATGACAGCCAGCCAGCCGAGAGGGTTTGGGCACGGTGGAAATTAAGAAGCTAAATTGGGGCCATCAGCAGCGATCCGTCTTTGCTAGCATCTGAAAAAACCGGCAAAGGAAAAGGATTTCGAATTTTCTTTTGTAGGAACTTTTTTTTTACTTCTTTTCCTCCCCCTTCCAAACCATCCCGGGGTGAGAAGCTCCATTTGTTTGCTAACGACTGCGATTATGAGCTTGGAAATGGAAAAACGACTGTGCGTGCCTTTCTTTCTTTCTTTGAAATCATACTTTGTTTTTCGTGTTTCTAGGCTGTTTGGCACATCCCCCGAGCTTCTTGTCTTACGCAATTTCACTCGATGCAGCAGATGTGAACCGTTTAATGTATTTAGCTTTAATTGAATTGTATGTACATGACTAATTAAGCCATTACAGGGACTACTTGGTGCTGGTCGTTCGCTTTCTTTTCCTAATTTGAAATTAAACTACGTCAACAAGCCGGATGGACCTTTGGACAGGCGGATCCAAGCAGGCGTGAAATCAAATAAATTTGTTGAATTAGCTCATGCTTTGTTCTCAAGACAGGTTGATTACAAGGAAGTTTTATAGTTGTTTTAGTCACTTTAATTTCTATCGATCGATGGATTGGAAAAAAGCGTTACAAAATATACGAAAACGCTCGAACTTTTATCAAAATTTAGTACTTTTGAAGGGATTATTCGAACAGCCGTTATGGTAAAACAATTTAATAAGAAGTCAAATTTTTCCATTGGGGCGATCAGTTTTCCAGTAGGCACTTTAGAAGCGTACACGCAGAATAATTTAGAAATTATTTCTACGGGATTTTTCAAGTAAGTTTAGATTTTTTAACATCATATCGATTCTACGTGAGTTTTTTAGTAACCACAGTGTAATAAGGATGCCCTGGTAAGAGCAACTTTACTTTCACTCAACTTACACATGAATTTCACTTAAAGTCTAAGTGGAAATCCGTTTTATGCATTTGTTTCAAGCGTGTGATTGTAGTTTCTTATAAAATAAAAAGATTTGTCAGCCAGCAGTTGCGCAAATTTGTGTGTCTCCGGAGAGGGAACTGCATTGGCAAGCATAATTAGAGTAAGCTTTGTTTTTTTGTTAAGTGTTCCATCTTTCGATAACAAGGAATGGTTCTCGATGCAAGTGCCCTTCCGGAACTGGAGCCGGTTACCGTAACAGGATACCGTATACGCAACAACGCCCAAGGTAAAATTTTATGTTAGTGAAATCATTCATTTTTCGTTACTGAATACTTTTCCATTTTTTTGTTTTTCAGAATTCCATAAACCACCCTGCGTTGCTGGAACTACGGAAATTTAAGAGTTTTTATTAAAGTAAAAGTGTAGTGTAAGGGCAAAATATTGTGAAAAAAAGTTTGTTCACAATGAAAGTTTTTTTCATTTTCATCTTTATAAACAACAACAAAATACAAATCGACCTACATTTCATTCCAAAACTAAAAATATTCCCCGTAGCATCTACGTGAAAATCAAATTATGTAGTTTTTCACGTAGTCATTACGTGCAGATTATTTTGCGAGCTCCTACTGCACTCTGATTGCTACATGAAAATGTACATAGATTTTTCCTACCATGAAAATCACGTGAATCCTACGTCATATTCAGGTGGCAAACAGAGGTCACATCAAGTTTTTAGTTACATTTACACCTTACACTATTTACAATTTTACTTCACTTTCATCACTTGACATTTAATCACTTCAGGGCGTCTTCAAAAAAGCGTATTTAATTTGGCGTTATATAGCGATTGTCTGATCGTCCAAGCTGCTCCAATTTCACATCCTGTTGAAATGGCAAAAAATATATCAAAATAGCTATCAAACAATAGTATTTCTACTACTTACGAAGTACAGCTTCTCCATCACAAAAAAAAACTTCTTTTTTTGTCAGCCGATAGCGCTTAGATTCACGCGCGCCAGATTGGGTACCTGTATTCTTTCACATAAATTTTACGTAAATGAGCCATCCAGAGCTATGTGAACATCACATAGAATTCCACAAACCCGTTTGTGATAGGCAGTTCACTGAATTTTCACGTAAATTGAACGTATTTTTGCTTTGACAGCATTACAACTATGTAAATTTCAAGTAAATTTTGTACTAGCTTCTAGGTTCTTCACGTAAACCAAGCATAAATTCACGTAATGAGTTCCTATGTGAAAATAAAGGTGAGTTTAACGTATTCTTTTAAGCTGAGTGTGGCAGTCAAATTTTTGGTTTTTTTTCACCATTGTTGCTATTATTAGAATCAAATTTATTTATTTTCGCTGAAAATTCAGTTTTATTCTATGATTTCATACAACTAAAGTTCTACGATAATACTTATCGTTTAGGAAACATGGTTGACATAGTTTTTCGAAAATGTCATAAACGCATGAGCTAAATCACGTAATATCAATACTATACCGGTCCTTTATAATGAACATATTTTTCGCTTTTTGTCGTTTTTTTTTCATTGTCGCTTTTAAACGCATTAAGATTTCTTCTTTTCTAATAAAAGGATCATAATTTTTTTTTTTAATGTTAATCCAATATGATGATAAGTTTAACACCTTACTTTCAATAGCTATTTTAGATCTAAAAACACAACAAGGATTTCAAAATGGTTATTTATATTATACTTTATTTGAGACCTTTAAACCATTGCAATTGTTATCTAAAGCTTATTTCAAATATTTGCATTTTCGGACGTTAAGTTTTCATATGAGGATCGATAAAAATTCCTTTTGTAAACCATGCGCTAATATGAAGAAACTCAGGAAAAAAGATAAATGATTTTCCTTTTATTCAACAACAAATGTGTAATTTTCGTTTAATTAAATGACATTTACAACAAGAGATTCTTTAGTGAGCTTAATATTCGATTTTTTTTTTTAAACTTCTGGACTTCCGGAAATACGAAATCCACTTGAACATCATTTTCTCGCATGGAACAGATTGATTGATAGAAGTTGAAATAAGTTGAAATGTATAAATAAATTAAAAAATAAATAAGTTAAAAAATTTCAGAAATTTGTCTTATTTAGTTTCTCTCAAGTAACCATAAGCATTTAGCCATAACCCTTTATCAGCATGAAATCAGCATTTCTAATGCAAGTTAGCATTATATCAACATTCATAATGCTTTGAAGTTTGATATAAGCATTATCAATGCATAGAAGCAATAATAAAATTAGCACTAATGATAGCACGATATGCACATATAGAGCTACTATATAAAGTTAACAAGCATTAAGACTGTAGCACAAGAACTTCCTGTTAATGCTTATATTAAGCTTTTATAAAGCTATGAAGTGGTGTGACCTGAACAGTACTTGAAGTACGGGTTTTTTCACCTACCTTATCAGCATCAAGAGTGGTCGAAATGGTAAAGGAACAAGAAAAGATAAAGGCTGCTGCGGGATCCTCGGTTCGAGACTCATCAAAGGTAATTCATAATTCAATTATAATCACTTCTCATTTCATAGAACCCTTCATTGAGCAGGCATCATCCTTCATTCAGCAGGTTGATTCATGTTTTAGATAATGATTTTATTTTTTAATTTTAGTTCATTTTAATTAATCAAAGAGTAATTTTTCATTTTGAATTTTTGTTTCACATCAATCATGATCAATCAATTAAATAATTAAAAGGTGTTCTAAAAATGCATTGTTAATGCTTTTATACAGCTGGCAAAAAAGAGTGCTCTAATTCAGAATTTGTCTTCCTTATTAAAGGCTTTGTTGTGATAATATTTATTCAGCCCGCTATTTCGCCTTTTAAGGATTAATTCTGCATTATTTAAGCATATAGTGTAAAACAAGCATTTATTCAGAAATATATAGAGTGTTGTTTAAGGGCTATGTTTTGGTGCTTATGGTTACTTGGGTAGTTTAGTTCTAGTTTAGCTTAGTTCTGATTTAGTTCAATATGATCAAATTGGAGGAGAAGGGACAGTGTGCAGCACTAACTTAGCTCTCCTACCCCCCTCCCACTCTACTGTTTCAAACTTGTAAAATGTAATTTGTTAAATAACCCCCCCCCCCCCCCACGTCGAGCTCTAAGACCACACCTGATTGGCACTTTTCCGTTATGAGAGAACTTTCAAGTTTTTTAATATTTTGAATAAATTTTTATTGAACAATGAGTTTTTTTTTTCTACGACTTCAACGTCAGGAGATATAACATTTATATATAAAGATAATAGCTTTTTGAAGGGTCCAAAAACGACGGGTCTATGCGATGGAAATTAAATTTATTTCATACAAAAATTTAAAAAGTCTGTGAAATCTGTGAAATCTGTGAATATTTCCAAAAATCTGTGTTCTGAATTTCTGCGAAATTCAAGATTTTCTGTAATTTCGGCAACAGACCATTGAAAGTCTTTTCTCGAAGTTAGGCGAATTTTTCAAAAGATTTATTTTTTACTTTGCATACCTGCTATAGAATGATCCATTTCTGGCAAAACGAGCTAAGAAATTTAAAAAAATCTTTGCCCTGGCATCGAACTCGAGTCCCTGTTCAGCTAATTTGCAATAAAATTTAAAATAATCGTTTCCAATTTCAGCTTACAATAGAGTTAAATTTTATTCCCCATTTCTGCTGAAAACTCAATCTAGCAAACGTTTGCCTTACCCTCATTATGCGAGAAAATTTCTCGGATTACTACGATTGTCAAATTCGATGCCAACTTTAAAGGCCCGAAAATGATTGATGAACTAATTCATTATATTTTGACGTTTCAGCTCTTTCTTTGGATCGCTCTCTCTTTCTGGATGATCCATTCACCATTCGGCTTTGATTAGCCCGAGAAAGAATCTAGGGCCCAGCTAGGACATAACTCTAAGGCAATAGAATCGCGCAGTTCAACTTCAATCAAATTCACATTAGCTTCCGTTCGGTGGCAGGCAGACAGGAGAAAAGAACCCGGGCAGGGATGTAAATTAGTTAAAATTTTGTTTCACTCTTTTCTCGGGTAAATTTCATTTGTGTCTTACCCCCGACCCTAGGGGTTTCTATTTACCTCAACTTTCCCTCTGCCTTCGGGAAAGAACAAAGGGGTTGAACCCGACAAAACTTTTGATGTTCCTCCCGTGGGCCCGAACGTCGGTAAAAACCTATACGCATTTGACGTTTCATATGTGATTCAATTTGTCAATTTGTCGTCAGTCACTTTGGTTTTTGACTGACTCTCTGACTCTGACTCTGAATGACTGACGACGACTGACTAGCTCTACTCGACTCGTCTCCACGACTCCCGAGCAAAGTTGTTTCGGAAGGGTGCGGTTGTCAAAACGTGTGGTATTTATGAAAAATGTTTCCCTTTGGAAAATTCCTTTCTTCTATTGTTTCCGGATGTCGCCACCGGATGTCGTTTTCATTTGCCGAATTTTCCGCACAAGGTTCGAGGTTTTTTGAGGCCATCCAGCGTTCAAAGGACGTCACCGTTTGTGTGTGTGTTTGGTGTGGCTTTTACTCTAATCGTTTTTCCGGCCGTCTATCCGTCTGGCCCGCGTGAGTTCGTTCTCAGACATGGGGCAAGCATTTCAATTAAGCATGCTCTAAATATTTTTCCTTTCGATTTACGGTTTCCGTATTCCGGTTCGATCGTTTAGTACCTGCAACCATTCCAACGTCATTCGATGGTTGGTTTGGGAAAGTGATTGAATCAATTTCCATTGACCTATCCGAGATATGGGGAGAATCTTCGTATGAGAGCCGAAAAAAACAGACATAAGTCGCATATCATAGCAGGCGTTGTTTGATTCACTGACTGTCCTGTCGGAAATAAAAGGTGAAATACCCGAGAATCCTCTCGAAAACTTCAACAAGCAATAATACGTGCACTCACCTTACCTTGTTTTTGGAACTGGAAAAGTGACGTCTGTTTGACAGGAGAAGAAGAAACACGAATAGTTCGGGAAAAGTTTGGCCTCCTATGTTGATTCCATACTCCATTTGTGGTTGACGGCTGGCTGTCGGAATAAGTATGAAAGGGGTACGTCGATGTGAGCTAAGCTAAAATAAGATACGTTACAACAGCATCAGCAGCAGCTTCTTCGGTATCATAACGTGCCGGATCGCGGTATCTCGTGTCATGATGAATCCCCGTGAGTGGTTTTTCGTACCCAATTCCAATCCCCAGGTCTGGACTGCTTCTTCTGGCTGCTGCTAGGGAAGAAATCCGGAGAACGTGTGTCGGTGAATTTTCCGGGGACTAATCAAATGCCGGTGAAATATTCGATGATGGAATTTAGATAATTATTTTTGTCTGTTTTCGATGGCGTGGCGTGGAATCGCTGCCTGTTGGTACCTTCAACGAATCTATTTTCACGTTTTCGGTCGTGTGCATTAATGTTTCAATTACGTTCTCGACTCTGGTGATATTGAGAGAAGTTTGAAATAAAGATGTTTATGATACGCGAAAGGATTCATGCCCTCAGGATATTTCCTGAAGTCCTAAACGGGGAAGGTTTCCCCTCAAACCAAATACAAAATAAGTTAGTGTCGTTGGCAAATATTATTTTGTCTCAAACTTAACAACAATAACAAAATTGGAATATTTGGATTTGTTTTAAATGTTTAAGAATTAAATACATTATTTACTTGAAAAAGTATTTACATACATAGATACCTACATATCTGTACGTATTATACTCTATTTTTTTGATTAATATATATAAATGTGCAAGTATTTTGAAATTCGGAAGTTTGAAAACGCAACAATAATTATTCAGAGGATGATTGATGCAGTATAATATTATCAACAAAATGGTCGTTGTCTAAGTTCAATGAGGAATTATCTTTTCGGACAATTTGTGGCCGTTGTTTGCCACAAACCGATTCGTGATTAATTTTCTAATTTAGTTAAATTTTAAAGTTAAGCACAAAAAGAAACAATTATGTTGTTTAAAAAAAGACATCATATGTTTTTCCATCTATTATGTTTTGTATTTTTTTTTTTTTGTAGAAGAAGTAGAACTTTATGAAATCATACTTCATTCTGAAAAACAGAGATTTTCATGAGCTAAAACATATACCATTTTTTTTCTTCAATTCTTATGTCAAAAAATGTAAGAAATGTCTATCAAATCAACGTATAATAAGACAAGACTCGTAAAATGTTTTACTTATTTTTATTAAATTTGGATACATAAACTTACCAGTTGTGGGATGTCCGAGAAATTGGAGAACAGTTGCCATGGACCGAGTGCATTTTAGGAACTATTTAGGTATTATTCGGGTTTGTACGGTTACTTCCCGATCAGAAGAGCATATTAAAATCGTTACTCAAACCTATCTCAGTGAGAAATTTATACCTGATATCATCTCAAAGCTCTCAAAAGTGATTTTTTCCTATACAATTAAGCTGTTTTTAAGAGTTTCTCAAATGTCCCGCATATTTCGGCAATATCCAGCTTTTTTTCGTGAAATGTCCCGCTTTTTTCTGAAAGTATCTGGCAAGCCTAGTTATAAACTTTCTAGATTTTGTTATGTTTCGATTATAGTCGTTTTAACATCTTTTTGTTATTCATGACTCTGTTGTGGTATGAGCCTACTTGGTTGAATGATTCAACTGAATCAAAGCAATCGAAAGATTCCTTTTAATTCAACCACGGTAAATGAAAAGTTCATATACCAGTATTTCGATAGCAACTTACTACCTTCTTCAGTGAACGTTTTCGATTGATCAAAACGTTCACTGAAGAAGGTAGTAAGTTGCTATCGAAATACTGGTATATGAACTTTTCATTTACCGTGGTTGAATTAAAAGGAATCTTTCGATTGCTTTGATTCAGTTATTCATGACTTATATCAACGATGCAGTAGGCGGACAGTCATTGAAAAACTAATCCGGTACAACTGTGATCGATGTTTACTCTTGGGCTCGAACTCACGGACATCGGCTCAGGAAGCATCTGACTTGCCAACTGAGCTATATCACAAGCCCGAAAACTTCCTAGATGCAATCATAAGCTCCATTCAATTTAAACCGAGCCATTGGTATCTCAGGCTGCCAAACTGTCAGAATAATGGCCAGGATTTTACTTCATTCGGTCGAAAAGTTTAATATTTAATACCTATCCCATGAATTTTCCTCTTTATTTTAATTTGATTTACATAATATCTTATCAACTGATGATTATTTTCTAAAATTGAGCATAGTTTGAAAATTGTGCTATAAAACAACACCATGGGGATCGATTGAGTAGGCGATGACTTTTGCAAATCGCACGCGTTTTTTCTGTCCGCGAAAATTTATAAAAATTGTTAATTTCAGTGCGTAAAACAGTCGGGAATTAACTAGAAATGGCTCAAAGTGGAAGCTGGAAGGAAGTGCAGAGGTGTCCACCGGAAGTTCCGAAAATTTAGAGGGGAAAATGTGTTATTTCATTAAAAGAATTGCAAACCGGTGCCTACAGAAACGGAGTGTTTACACATTGAATTTAAATTTTATTGTGGTGTGGAAGTCTGAGGTTGTTAGGGGAAGCGCTTATTGTGACGAGTGCCCGGGAGCGCTGTGTAAAAGTTAAGAGGTAATTTGGTCCCTCGAAAATAAAATACATAAATTAATTGTTGAAAGCTTCGATAAAATTGGGAGAAATGTCCGCGAGTTTCAGCCCAAGAGTAACAGAGTTCTACCGGACAACTTTTTCAATAACTTTCCGCCAACTGCAACGTTCATATAAAGTCGCGATTGCCATAAAGATAGTAAAACGACTATAATCGAAACAAAAAACAGATTATGGGTGGATCGTAGATTTTTCTGCATCTACCGATTCTGTAAACCACACTTCACAGAGTCACTTCAGTGACTAAAATTCCTTCACCACTTCCCCACACAATCCGCAGGGTTCGGTCAGGGCATTTTCAACATTTTGTGGGACTGGTTTTTCAGATTTAAAAACCTAAGGCAACGAATTGGAAGACTTCAGCTTCTTTTGAAATTACAGATGAGAAAGTGTAACATCATCTCAAAAGAGAAGGTGGTACAATTTTAAAAACCTGTAATTTCTTAAAACGGAGAGTAGCTGAGTAGCACCAACCGAAGTTTTAGGCAATTATTCATGTGAACTCAAACTTGGAGGTCAATTATTCTATCTCGAATATGATTTTTGTTATGTTAAGAGTAAACATATGATTTTGGTTCCATCTACACAAGAATCATTCTCTTTTTTTATCTCTCTTGGAAAGCACGAGGAAACCAAACCAAGGTTGCGAAATCTCATGAGATTGAGATTTTTTTGAGTGAGATTTTCCCTTTTTGAATCTCAGTGTGATGCTAGGTAATCTCATCGTGAGTATCACAAACGGTTCTTGTCTTGAATGTCAACGCTTTCTCAGACTGAGAATCACGAGCAGAAAAACTACTTTTTGGAAGGCAGAGATGCCATGGAAAAATATTTGTGCAAGCTCTTGAACAATGGAACAAGTTTTATAGTTCAGAAAAAGCTGAACATATCACGACTTTTTAAAAACTGTCAGTTATACTTGATGAATGTTAAATGCCAGTTATACTTTTTTTTAAACATTTTTATAGAGAACATACTATTAAAAGCTCAGTACAATCAGGTTGATGATAAGAATTTGTTTATTTTTTATTTATGTCTTAAGCAAAGTTGCGAAATCTCGTTCAGTTTTTTTTTTTTAAATATGTCTTTATTTGTATCAATTCATCATTACATTTATATTACATTATAACATTAAATTAGGTGTTCAGTTCAATAATGAACTGTCCAGAGCCTTATAGTTTATTAATCACTAAAAATTTATTTATTTGACTAAAATTTGCTGAGCGCAATCAAGTATTTTAATGAAGGAGAACATCCTGTAACGGCAAAAATATTTTAAACTTAAAACTAAACACTATCCTAAAATTAAACTAATTATAAAGAGAACGAATCTCTGCGATGGAAGATTGCATCGATTTTCCTCTGAAGTTGGAGATGATTTTGTTGGCCATCTCTTCGATCGATTCAATGCCCGCAATCCGATGAAGATCTTCGGTGCTGTGCCAAGGTGGAAGCCGCAAAATCATTTTCAGAACCTTGTTCTGAATCCTCTGGATGGCTTTCTTCCTCGTCGCGCAGCAGCTAGACCAAATCGGAACTGCATACATTATCGCTGGTCGGAACACTTGTTTGTAGATGAGTAGTTTATTCCTCAGACATAGGCGGGACTTCCTGTTGATGAGAGAATAAAGAGATTTAGTGTATTTATTACATTTAGATTGAATATCTTCAATGTGATTTTTAAAAGTAAGATTCCGATCAAGTGTGAGTCCCAAGTACTTCACGTGATCAGACCATTCTAATGAAACCCCATTAAAAGTTATGGAATGATTTTCATTAGGTTTTAAAAATTGAGCTCTTGGCTTATGGGGAAATAAAATAAGTTGAGTTTTGGAAGCGTTAGGAGAAACTTTCCACATTTTCAAGTAATTCAAAAAGGAATTTAAATTTTGTTTGCAATCTACTGCGTACCACCCGTAAATTTCGACCTTTGGCTGAAAGCAAAGTATCATCAGCAAATAATCTTCTACCTTTTCCTTCTGGTACATCAGGAAGATCAGAAGTAAAAATATTGTATAAAATTGGCCCAAGTATACTACCCTGAGGGACACCAGCTCTAATGGGTGTCCTTTCAGAGCATGAATTTTGATAGCTTACTTGTAAGGTTCGGCTAGTCAAATAATTTTGAATAATTTTGGTGAGATGTACAGGAAAATCAAATCGAGCTAATTTAGCTACTAAACCTTTGTGCCAAACACTGTCAAAAGCTTTTTCAATATCTAGAAGAGCAACACCAGTTGAATAACCTTCAGATTTGCTAGCGTTAATCATATTAGTTACACTCAAAAGTTGATGTGTAGTAGAATGCCCATGACGAAAACCAAATTGTTCATCAGGGAAAATAGAATTCTGATTAATGTGAATCATCATTCTATTCAAAATAACTCTCTCAAATAGTTTACTTAAAGAAGGAAGCAAATTAATTGGTCGATAACTTGAAGGCTCTAAAGCACTTTTTCCAGGTTTCAAAATTGGAGTTACTTTGGCATTTTTCCATTTATTGGGAAAATAAGCCAACTGAAAACATTTATTGAAGATTTTAACTAAAAAATTTAAAGTGCTTTCAGGCAACTTTTTAATAAGAATATAGAAAATCCCATCTTCCCCTGGGGCTTTCATATTTTTGAATTTTTTGCAAATCAATTTAAGTTCATCAATATTTGTCTCACAAGAACTTTCAAATACATTTTGTTTAGAAAGAATATCATCAAATTCAAGGGAAATTTGAGCATCAATTGGACTTACAACGTTTAAATTAAAATCATGAGCAGACTCAAATTGTTGGGCTAATTTTTGAGCTTTTTCTGCATTCGTTAAAAGAAGTTTATCCCCGTCTTTCAAAGTAGGAATTGGCTTCTGGGGCTTTTTCAGAATTTTAGTTAATTTCCAAAACGGCTTTGAGTAGGGTTTTATGTCCTCTACTGCTTTGGCAAAATTTTCATTACGAATGAAATTTAAACGACGTTTGATCTCTTTTTGAAGGTCGCAATAAATAAATTTCAAATAAGGATCCCTAGTACGTTGATATTGGCGTCGACGAATGTTTTTCAGTCGTATCAAAAACTGAAGATCATCATCAATTAAAGGTTGATTAAATTTATGTTTAACTTTGGGTATTGAATTGGCTTTAGCATTGACTATTGAAGTTGTCAAATTTTCTACAGCCAAATCAATATCTTCAATTGAATTCAGTGGAACGTTTACATCTAAATTACGTTCAATAAAATTCCTATATCGCTCCCAGTCAGCTTTTTGAAAGTTAAAAGTTGATTTTAAAGGGTTTTCAATGGGACTTTGGGATAAAGAAAAAGTTACTGGAAGGTGGTCTGAATCGAGGTCCGCATGAGTAACTAATTGACTACAATGCTCGCCTAAATCCGTTAGAACCAAATCAATTGTGGAAGGATTTCTAATCGAAGAGAAACAAGTATGCCCATTAGGATATTCAACAGTATAATAACCTGCAGAGCAGTCATTAAATAAAATATTCCCATTTGAATTTGATGAAATATTATTCCAAGATCGGTGTTTTGCATTAAAGTCACCAATAATAAAAAATTTAGATTTGTTTCTGGTGAATTTTTGTAAATCTCCCTTCAAAAAATTTTTCTGTTCACCGCTGCATTGAAAAGGCAAATATGCGGCAATAATTATAATTTTCCCCATAGAAGTTTCTAATTCAATTCCAATTGTTTCTAAGACTTTTGTATTGAAAGAAGGAAGAAGTCTAAATTTGAGACGACTATTGATGACAATAGTTACACCCCCACCTTGTCGATCAAGTCGATCATTTCGTAAAATTTTAAAGAAAGCATTGCTTTTCAAGTTATTGTCTGGCTTTAAAAAAGTTTCAGTGATGGCAGCAATATGTATGTTTTGAGTTTTCAAAAATAAAAAGAATTCATCTTGGTTAGCCAACAAAGATCTAGCATTCCAATTCATAATATTTAAACATCTATTTGGATCCATGAGGGAATCGTAAAGTCATAATAATTTTGTTAGCATAATTAAAAGAAGTTTGGAAAGCTTCAAACATTGAATTTGCTTTCAACATAAGTTGCATCATTTCCATTAAATTTTGATGCAAAAATTTTAATTTTTCCTCAGTAATCTCACCCAAATCAACAAAATTGTTAGGATCAGAAAATGAAGGAGAAGAACAAGTATTTGAATTTCGGGGATTTTCCCAAGCCTTCGCATGAACGTTGAGACTTGGTTTTTTCCCATTTTTATTAGTTAAACCTGAAGAGGGAAACCCATTTTCAACCACCTCTGAGAACGATAAACAACGAGTCTGGGGCGCAGATTCAGCACAGGTAACATTAAAATCACTTCGGGTATTACCCAGCCGTGATTCCAATGTCGACCGAGGCTGACCGCGAACAGGCAGGTTGTTTGCCGGCCCGACGTGTGAAGACGAAAAAGAGGAAGGAGGAGAAGAAACTTTTCTGGAAACTTAGGGATTTTTCCTAGAAGCAATAATTTTTGCCCTGATGGGACAGTCTAGCGAATTCGAGGAATGATTACCTGCGCAATTTGCACACTTGAAAAATTCTGTTTGTGGCTTATCACCACCAAAAAGGCATTTAGATTTTTCATGATCGAATGAGCCGCAAAGCATGCATCTGGCATTCATTCTACAATTTTTAGTGCCGTGACAAAAAGCTTGACAACGACGACATTGCGTAATATTTTGAAGGAAATTGATTGAAGATTTACGAAAAGGTTCGAATTTGACTCGACAATGAAACATAAGACGAGCCTTTTCAAGAATTTGCAAATTATTAACTTGATCCTTTTTAAAATGGATCAAATAAAGCTCAGGAGCAAAACCAACACTACTGATATTATTCGTGTTGGTTCTTTTCCTCATTTGAATTACTTGAATTGGAGAAAAACCTAACAAAGAATTTAATTCAGTTGTGATCTCATCCGGTGTCTGATCGCCGGTGAGACCACGAAGTACAACTTTAAAAGGACGATCACTTCTAGCGTCGTAAGTAAAAAATTGATGTTTTTTATTATTCAAATAATTTAAATTTTTTTGAAAATCATTAAAAGATTCCGCCAAAATACGAGCAGTTCCCCTTCGACCGATCTGAAAAGAAATCTTCACATCCTTGACGGAAGTGACGATTTCTTTTCGAAAGGCATTGAAGTCAGGAATCGTGACCGTAATTGGTGGAACCTTTTCGTTTATAAGAAGAAGAAGGTTTCTTAGTACTCTTATCAGAATTAAATATGAATATTTCCTCATCACCGATGTTATGAAGGACATCGAATGAATTGGAAATTTTAACTTTTTTGGGCGATGGACCTGAATTAGTTTCGGCAATTCGCTTTCTACCGGCTCTTGAGCCAGCCGATGACTTCCCCATGCTGGAAAGAAAAGAGAAAAATGTGAATAAAAGAAAATGAAAATAATTTTAGCACTGAAAAGTGCTGATTGAAAAACAGGTAAGAAAAAAAATAAATAATGCAAAATGTTCCTGCAGGTACACAGCAACGATACGATGCTCCGGCGTACGTGTTGACGGCTCAACGGTACAGATGGAAGTGATCTCGTTCAGTTAATATTTTATCGAGTGAGGTTCTTCCTTTTTCAATCTCAATGTGAAACGTTAACGTTGATTGTGAATGAAAGTTTTGATTTCAAAACATCTTTCTGAAGAATGTATTATCATGACTTGTAAGAATCTGATTAAAATATTTATGTCTTAGTTTAATGAAAGTTTTACAGAATGAGCAAAAAGTTTTTTTGACCAAATATGTTGATGAGTCTCGCTCGTATTCAGAGGATTGAGGACATGCAAGTTCTGAAATTGTATTTCCTACAGTAATGTACTTTTAAATCTCTTAAAAACGTTGATGCAAAGTTTTGCAATCATGGAAAAGAACCGCAAACATTGAAATGCCCAAGCACAAAATTCTTCAAAAACCCCCCAAAGACTTAATGTGCTTGCCAGGAAAAAACATCTCAAATCTTCTGGACATAACAAGAAACTATAAAAAAGTATAGCAAAATCTGAATAGCTAAATATTTGATTATTATAAATATTAACACAAAAAGTACCGCAAAGACAACTAAGCTGGGAAACACTAAAATTCAGAATAAAAATTATAAGGATCCACCTGGCCTAATTTTACAAATTTAGTATCTTTGAATTACCGAAAGTTTTTTTGTCAATTTTGCAGAAAAAAGTTTTATGATTTTATTTATAGCATTCGAGCTATGCTTTGCTTTCATTTGTAGCAGAAACCTTGAAAACGAAGTTGAAATTTATAGGTAGCTATGTAGAGTTTTAATATAAATGAAGAAAATAATTTTTTAATCTTCCAAACAAATTAAATTTTAAAATATAATAATTTAAAAAAGATTGTTACCAACGAAAAACCATTCCAATTAAAACGCATGGCATCCCAGCTTATGCAACCAGCTGGAATCGACCACATATGAAAAGCATTTATGAACCAAATAAAAAGTAATAAAGAAATATCAAAATTTTCCCTTTCAAATGAAAGCGGCGGTTTGTAGCTTCTATCCCAACAGTTAATCTTTTTTATTTCAATTTAAAAAAGACATTTTCATGATTTTTTATGCATTTTAACGATTTTCTTTTTCAAGAGAAGGAAAGCCGGTTTTATTTGCACCGGCTCACAGATCTTTTTCAAATATTATCTCGACTCGCATGATGTTTGAAATTCCCTGTGGGAAATTTCTGAAGTGGAAAACATGATCGTTGCACCAAAAAGTAGGATATGATTCATACCAGCCTATCTAATGTTCGATGAATTCACTTATTCTATTAAGAGCGATTTATAGAATTCTAAATAGAAAAAAGAATATGACAGAAATAATAATGTGCCATTGAATATTAAGATTGATCAAATATTATTGTACTGCCATTTGGAGTAATTGTAAAATCGCTTCTTTTGTTAGGCGGCCTTACTTCTAATTATTGATTATTATCTTATGAGCTTTTAGACACATGCATCAGAAATGAATTGCTCTTTAATTATCATAGCTGGATTTTTTTTAAAGATTTTTGAGGACGTTTAAAATGCCCTTTAAAAGAAATTCGTGAAACCCTTGGAAAAAACACTGTTCAATTTTATTAAAATGGCTAGTTTAGACTGTTAATTGATCATTCACAGCCTAGTACATCATTTTGAAGTGGTTTTTGTGAAATCGGGAATGTTAAGATTGGTTTCGTAAATTGGTTTTCTCTACGGTTGTTCCGGATCTTTTACAGTCCCTAAGTGACTATTACTGTCGAAAATTCGGCAGAAAATTGCACTACCAATGAGTAGTTTGGAACAGAGAAGGGATGTCAAGGACCAAGGACGTTTAAAAAATGATCGTTTGAAAAGAGATTTAAATAAAAGTTGAAACAAAGGATAGCTTATCACTGATATCACGGCTTCTATTTTTTCATTTAGTTGATATAAAAAAGTAGGTTTTAATTCTGAATGTATAGATGCATATGTGTTAGAATACATGATCTTTATTAATATTTTCAAATTTAGATATCTTTCAGTCGTTCACAACATGCTCTGAAGAAGGGACCGCATGAAATTTGATGACTGTGATCATATTACAGTTCAACATTTTTTTTTTTGTATGTCAACAGCCGAGAAAATACAAAAAAAACCTAAAAAAATCTGAGTTTTGACCTTTTTTTTGTAAAAATTTCAGCTCTTGAGAGTTAAAACAAATATCGATTTTTCTATTAATGTATTCTATGCTTAGCTAACTAAGCATATTTTACTGATTTCAAATAGCCAGAAAATCGATTAGAAATGTTGCTTTTAATCCCATATTATGTTGTTGCTTTTAATTTTGAAAACCAACAAAACGTCAACGACTGAATTTTAAATTTTTTTGTATAAGTCGTCTTGACTACGAAATTATGTTATAAATTGTTTAGGACCAAAGCCCCGTATTTGCAAATAATATTATAAAATTAAAGTGTTGTTCTCAACATTTATAAGGTTGTGTGTTGTGTACATAGATACTTTTTAAAACATAGATACCACGAGCTTTAACACTTTCGTTATTAAAAAGTTTCAATAAACTCCAATCATTAAAGCGCTCTTATTTTTTTTATATCAAAGCGTTTGGAGTCGTTCAACTTGGCGTGTCGCTAGTGTGAAAAGCTAATCACATTATATGATACATTCAAATATTCCATAGATTCGTTACAAATTTAACTGTCGTCAAAATAGTAGGGGAAAAAGTGGGGAATATAGCTGAAGATTTCTCTAATGGGATTCTGGATTTCTAATTTTTTCCTAGATGTGATGCTCAGTGAATTTCGTTTGACATCGAAAGCTTTGAGCATCACAACGAAATTCATTGTGCTGCTTAATTGATACTCATCACGGTGAGTATCAATTCCAAATGATTATCTGAAATCTTGCAACTCTGAACCAAACCCAAAATCGCGTTTCATTCTCAAAACTCAATTATCACTCGAAGACAAAAAGCAAAAGGTGGCACAAAAACAGTCAGAAATATTAATTACTAAGTTTGCGGTTTCCGTTCGATAGCGGAGCTTCTTAAAATCTTCATAATTAAATTTTGGTTCCCGCTTTGATTACTCTGGCCTCTCCAACCTCCCGAGTCAAAAATAAACGTAATGAAATGTATGAAATATCATCTACGATATTTAGGCGTAGGTTCAGATAGGAACAAAACAACGTCAAAGAAAAAAAAAAGGCCAAACGTCGCCGCTCAAATCAATCAAAACTCGGCCCCTGGAAGTGATGAAATTTTAGATAAATGATTTTTACTTCTCGTTATTTCCTCTTTCTTTTCCGAAGCTCCCTAGAGCTTTCCTTGCGAGAGTTTTACTTGCTCAGCTCTAGGGTGGAGCGGGGTCAAAGTTTCTAATGAATCTCAAAATCACACAAATATGGTATAGATATACCTACAGGGTATCTTATCGGCTTAGCCACCGAAAAACAATCTAAAACAAAAATAAAGAGCTAGATAAAAAAGTTATGAATGAGGCATTCAAAAAAAAAAAAGAACCTGCCGCCAAGGGTTTTCCTTTTTGTTGATGAACTTAATGATTGTTGTTTTTTCGCGCCGAACCCGGTGTGTGTGATCCATTTCCCATTTACGAATATGTAACATCAGAGCGTGTCGATGGAGATAAAAAATTTTAAGGCTTCTTCAAAAGTCGTAGGGTAATATTCATTCAAATGAAGTGAATATTTTTCTTTTCAAAACGATGTTTGTAGTGAACAAATACGTTTTCATGGATAAATTGACTTACCAACTGAACACCAATTGACACACCTCTCCATCCGGACACCGGGAACTCATTAGCCACCTGATGGGAGGCAACCCCATGTTGCTCCTCCTTCTTCCCCTAAAACACAAACCGTGGCGGAGCTTTGCGGTCATTTTCTGGATTGAAATGGTTCGAAAGTGTTATAGGACATGGGATTATGTTTCATCGGCGGCGACCGAACCATGCTTTATGAGCCCGGCGGCGACGGCGGCGTGGGCAGAAGCGATTAATCGTTGCGGGTTCGCTTTGGCGGACCAGCTCAATGGCCAGTTCTGTCCGGTCAATGTTTAGTTGGAAGCCGAATGACTACTCTGGAAATTAATAATCACAATAATGGACCATCGCGGGAGTACATCGGGAATTAGCACTGTGGGTGATCGTGGGGATGTAAAATGACTTAATTTCCTGTATTGTGTTTGGCCAGTGAGTTGGACCTTGTTTTCATACGTCGATGATGACTCTTATGTTTGGTAATAGGTTATACAGATTTGGTAAATATTCGCCATAAAAATAATGTTTTTTATATAAACAAGTAAAGGGTGAAACTTTAACGTGGAATTGATCCCATTATCGAATATTTGAAAAAATGAAAACCCTAATTGTTGATGCCACAGGTATAATACTCACTGTGCCTACTTTGTTTCTGACAAATCGCTTGTAAAACATGAAAAAGAAGGCCTAATTTTTTTGTTGCTTCGGATTAACTTACCTGTTTTTTAAATAATGTAATTTATTTAATTACATAGTTTTCTGTCCCACGACATTACTTGATTGTGAATCCAAATAACTCGGTCCATTCCGACTGTTAGCTCAGTTTCACTTAGTTTGATTGACTACTCATATCCGCCTCAAGTCATTGAACTCGCTGAACTGCTTCATTTACAGGTTTTTTTTTAAATTTATTCTTGAGGAACTTGGTATTTTTTAAATTTGTTTTCAAATTATACATTTTGAATTCCATGATCGCTGGCATGGCTAAGCGGCAGTGTTCGGCTTTAAAGCGCTAATCGCTAATTTGTCTGCTCCGTTTTTGTTAGATAATTATTGTTTTCATTTATTTTTTTCACCAAACTTTTCTACTGGCAGATAGACAAACGTAACCACAAGTAATCAGTCAAGGAAGAATGCTGATACCTGATTTTTTTTTCTAGTGTCTGGAGCTAAATCGCTAATCGCTAATTAGTCCGCTACTTTTTTGTTGACAAATTTATTTTCTTACGGGATTTCTGTTGAAAAAAAAGGATAAACAAACTCTAATATGTGAATTATTCAAGCAAGTATGCTGATAAATATTATTTCTATAAAGTGGTGGAGTTTTTCAGCCGTAATTTCTCCAGAAATAAAGTTAAATAACAAATATTAAAACAAAAATGTAGCGGACTAACTCGCGAATAGCGTTTTAATGCCGACCTCTGCTAAGCGGAACAAATTCCGCGTCGCCAATGATGGTTGCTACTCCGTGATTAATCGAGGCCATCAATTTTGCACAGAGTCCAAAAGAATGGGGCTTGGGATTAGCAGCCATTCTCATTGTACAAAACTGATGCTCTCCCATTTTTTTATATGATTTATATGATTAATAACAATGTTTAGATTTTGAATGCCACCCAGTGAAGCCAGATCAAATAATTTTTCAATATTCGCACTGATTTTTTTAAATCTCATCTGAAAATCAGTTAAAGTATTTCATAAAACGAGCCGAGTAACTCGACTCGACTCCAGTCACTGTCGAGTCGAGCAAAATGTCGTATTACGGTAGTCGAGTGAAAATGATCAAATTAATTTAAGTTTTCGAATGGCGGCTATCATGTTGAAATTTTTTGCAGTCGACGCAGTCGAGCTACTCGACTGAAATTCGACTCGACTCGACTACTGAAATAACAAAATGGCTCACTCGAGTAAAATGACTCGTAACTCGCGTTGCCAAATGTTTTGAAAAGTCCTCTGCATAGAGTAAAGTGGGGCAAGAGTACGCACTTAGTTGTGTACTTATTGTATCTCTTCAAAGAAAAAAGTATCGATCATAGTAATTAAACCCAATGAAAGTAAGGCTCTTCACCTTGATTGTATGACGCAAAAAGTTTTGATCACGTTTGTAAACATTGATAAAAAATCATATTTTTCAAAAACTACCAAAGCGTACTCTTACCCCACCGGTGGGGCAAGAGTACGCATGAGGTGAGGCAAGAGTACGCATAACATAAGCTCATTGTATTCCATTCTGGTCCGGTGTAAGTGAGGTCGTGAATCATTATAATCGTTTATTAAACAAAACAAAACCTATATTTCATAAACAATAGTAAAAATAAAACAGTGAATTCATATTCCATTGGTTAAGACTTAAAATCAAATCGAAGAAAAAAAAATGCAGAGGTAAAAGAGCTTTAGGCAGGCTTTGCCTTTCGTGATCTTTTTACTCCTTTTGGAGCCTTAGAGCCTTTAGGAGGCTTTTCCTTCATTGTCGTGTTGCTTTTCGCCGGCGGTTTTGCCTTTTCCTGTTGAAGATTGGATTCCAATTTTTGCTTGACGGGAGTGCTCGTGATGATTTCAGACTTTTGGCCTTTCTTCCGTCTTTGTTGAGGGTCCTTACGCTTCGGAAGTGGTCGAATTTCTGCAGGAGTCACATATGATCGTTTCGAAAGATTCAGTGGTTCTTCATAATCAATGGATTCCACTCGCCCGGAAGTTGAAGGCAGTGGATCGGGAGTTTCACAACGCTTCGGTTCGACCTGCTGTTTCGGAAATAGGCTTTCAGCAACCCGGCGTGGCGCTTCGATTCTCCGACCTTCAACCGCTGCCTGGCGTTTTCCAGTATCTCCGGAGAGCAAATCTTCCGGCTTTTTTTTTTTTTTTTTTAAATATGTCTTTATTTGTACTAATTCATCATTACATTTATATTACATTATTACATTAAATTAGGTGTTCAGTTCAATGATGAACTGTCCAGAGCCCTATAGTTTATTAATCACTAAAAATTTATTTATTTGAATTAATTTTGCTGAGTGCAATCAAGTATTTTTATGTAGGAGAACATCCTGTAATGTCAAAAAATATTTTAAACTTACTACTAAAAACTAAAACTATCCTAAATTAAAACTAATTATAGAGAGAACGAATCTCTGCGATGGAAGACTGCATCGATTTGCCTCTGAAGTTGGAGATGATTTTGTTGGCCATCTCTTCGATCGATTCAATGCCCGCAATCCGATGAAGATCTTCGGTGCTGTGCCAAGGTGGAAGCCGCAAAATCATTTTCAGAACCTTGTTCTGAATCCTCTGGATGGCTTTTTCCTCGTCGCGCAGCAGCTAGACCAAATCGGAACTGCATACATTATCGCTGGTCGGAATACTTGCTTATAAATAAGCATCTTGTTCTTCAGGCAAAGTCGGGATTTCCTGTTGATGAGAGAATAAAGAGATTTAGTGTATTTATTACATTTAGATTGAATATCTTCAATGTGATTTTTAAAAGTAAGATTCCGATCAAGTGTGAGTCCCAAGTACTTCACGTGATCAGACCATTCTAATGAAACCCCATTAAAAGTTATGGAATGATTTTCATTAGGTTTTAAAAATTGAGCTCTTGGCTTATGGGGAAATAAAATAAGTTGAGTTTTGGAAGCGTTAGGAGAAATTTTCCACATTTTCAAGTAATTCAAAAAGGAATTTAAATTTTTTTGCAATCTACTGCGTACCACCCGTAAATTTCGACCTTTGGCTGAAAGCAAAGTATCATCAGCAAATAATCTTCTACCTTTTCCTTCTGGTACATCAGGAAGATCAGAAGTAAAAATATTGTATAAGATTGGCCCAAGTATACTGCCCTGAGGGACCCCAGCTCTAATGGGTGTCCTTTCAGAGCATGAATTTTGATAGCTTACTTGTAAGGTTCGGCTAGTCAAATAATTTTGAATAATTTTGGTGAGATGTACAGGAAAATCAAATCGAGCTAATTTAGCTACTAAACCTTTGTGCCAAACACTGTCAAAAGCTTTTTCAATATCTAGAAGAGCAACACCAGTTGAATAACCTTCAGATTTGCTAGCGTTAATCATATTAGTTACACTCAAGAGTTGATGTGTAGTAGAATGTCCATGACGAAAACCAAATTGTTCATCAGGGAAAATAGAATTCTGATTAATGTGAATCATCATTCTATTCAAAATAACTCTCTCAAATAGTTTACTTAAAGAAGGAAGCAAACTAATTGGTCGATAACTTGAAGGCTCTGAAGCACTTTTTCCAGGTTTCAAAATTGGAGTTACTTTGGCATTTTTCCATTTATTGGGAAAATAAGCCAAGTGAAAACATTTATTGAAGATTTTAACTAAAAAATTTAAAGTGCTTTCAGGCAACTTTTTATTAAGAATATAGAAAATCCCATCTTCCCCCGGAGCTTTCATATTTTTAAATTTTTTGAAAATCAATTTAAGTTCATCAATATTTGTCTCACAGGAACTTTCAAATACATTTTGCTTAGAAAAAATATCATCAAATTCAAGGGAAATTTGAGCATCAATTGGACTAACAACGTTTAAATTAAAATCATGAGCAGACTCAAACTGTTGGGCTAATTTTTGAGCTTTTTCTGCGTTAGTTAAAAGAAGTTTATCCCCATCTTTCAAAGTAGGAATTGGCTTCTGGGGCTTTTTCAGAATTTTAGTTAATTTCCAAAACGGCTTTGAGTAGGGTTTTATGTCCTCTACTGCTTTAGCAAAATTTTCATTACGGATGAAATTTAAACGACGTTTGATCTCTTTTTGAAGGTCGCAATAAATAAATTTCAAATAAGGATCCCTAGTACGTTGATATTGGCGTCGACGAATGTTTTTAAGTCGTATCAAAAACTGAAGATCATCATCAATTAAAGGTTGATTAAATTTATGTTTAACTTTGGGTATTGAAGTGGCTTTAGCATTGACTATTGAAGTTTTTTTTTTTTTTTTTAACTTTGTTTATTTGAAACGGCTCATACCGAAGGTTTTAAAGAGCCAAACCCTTGTTTTTGTATTTACAATTCATACATTGTGTAGTTGAAGAAAGAAGAATAAAGAAAAGGGAAAAAGAATTTAAACACGAAGATCTATAGATTTAAAGAAAAGGTATAATTCGAACATGTAATCTAGGTCCACCGCAGCCAACACATCCCTCACTGGAACATTAGGTGGTTTCCCTCGGGCCCGAAGGGAGTCTATTAAGTTCGCTCTGGCGATAAGGTGGTCCTCACAAGACCAAACAAGATGCTCGACATCATGGTAACCCTGGCCACAACCACACAAATTGCTGCTAGCGAGATTTACACGAAAGAGTAACGCGTCTAAGGAACAATGATTGGACATGAGACGGGAAAATGTTTTAATAAAATCCCGACTCAGGTCCAATCTATTGAACCAGGGTTTAAGGCTTACCTTTGGGATAATCGAGTGGAGCCACCGACCCAACTCATCTTCGTTCCATTTGCGCTGCCAGTTGACAATAGCGTTTCTCCGGACTAAAAAGTAGAATTCGTTGTAGGCGATTTGACGCTGATAAGTGTCGCCTTCAACCGCACCCACCTTTGCAAGAGAGTCTGCCCTCTCATTGCCCGGTATCGAGCAATGTGAGGGGACCCAAACAAATGTGATTGCAGAACAGCGTCTAGATAAAGCACTCAACGTTACCCGTATCTTCTCAAGAAAGTACGGTGAGTTCTTTCCGGGCCTTATTGAACGAATAGCCTCAATAGAGCTAAGACTATCCGTTACAATATAGTAGTGTTCAACGGGACGTGTCACTATACAATCAAGTGCACAATGAATAGCTGCCAATTCCGCGATGTATACTGAGCATGGAGATTGAAGACTGTAAGAGGCACTAAAATTTTGGTTGAACACTCCAAACCCGGTACATTCGTCTATCAGGGATCCATCAGTAAAGTACATTTTATCAGCATCGACGTGTCCATACTTGGCATCAAAAAGCCTAGGAACAATAAGACAACGATGTTGTTCCGGTATTCCACGGATTTCCTGCTGCATGGACAAATCAAACTGGACAGAGGAAGAGTCGTAGTCAGAGTGAAAAACACGAACGGGAGAGAAAGACGAAGGATTAACCTGCATAGACATGAATTCATGATATATAGTCATATACCTGGTTTGAAGATTGTGCTCCAGTAGCTTTTCAAAATTAGCAATCACCAATGGGTTCATGATCTCACACCTGATGAGGAACCGGAGAGATAATGAATAAAATCGATCTCTCAGTGGGAGTACGCCTGCCAAAACTTCAAGACTCATTGTGTGCGTTGAGGGCATACAACCCAGGGCTATTCGTAAACAACGATATTGAATACGCTCGAGTTTAATGAGGTGTGTTTTGGCAGCTGATTGGAAACAGAAACTGCCGTACTCCATTACTGAGAGAATAGTTGTTCTATAGAGTTTTATTAGATCTTCTGGATGGGCTCCCCACCAGGTGCCGGTAATTGTTCGGAGAAAATTAATTCTTTGCTGACATTTTCCTTTCAGATACTCAATATGAGCTCGCCAGGTGCACTTGGAATCAAACCAAACCCCAAGATACTTAAAACACCTCGATTGAGTGATCGTTCTGCCTAGGAGTTGAAGCTTAGGTTGAGCAGGTCTACGTTTCTTAGTGAAAACTACCATCTCCGTTTTCTGTGGAGAGAACTCAATCCCAAGCCCCAATGCCCAGGATGACAATCTGTCTAAAGTATCTTGTAAAGGCCTGTGCAGATTAAACTCTGTAGATCCTGTTACAGATACTACACTGTCATCTGCAAGTTGTCTCAGTGTGCAGCCTTCAGAGATACAACTGTCGATGTCACTTACGTAAAAGTTATACAAAAGAGGACTCAAACATGAACCTTGAGGTAGGCCCATGTATGAAGTCCTTCTTATTGCAATATCTCCTTGCGCAAAGTTAAGGTGTTTCTCACAAAGCAAACTGTATAAGATGTTGTTCAATAGAGGAGGCAGACCCCGGGAGTGTAATTTTTCTGACAAAACCTCTATTGAGACTGCATCAAAAGCTCCCTTTATGTCTAGGAATACCGAAGCCATTTGCTCACGTTTTGCATACGCTATTTGTATCTCTGAAGACAGCAGAGCAAGACAATCGTTTGTCCCTTTACCCCTACGAAACCCAAATTGAGTATCTGATAGGAGGCCATTTGTTTCCACCCATTTATCCAATCGGAACAAAATCATTTTCTCCATCAATTTCCGTATACAAGACAACATCGCTATTGGGCGATACGAATTAAAATCGGACGCAGGTTTACCAGGCTTTTGGATTGCAATAACTCTCACTTGTCTCCAATCTTCAGGAACAATGTTATGTTCCAAAAATTGATTAAATAAATTTAACAAGCGAAATTTTGCAATGTCCGGGAGATTTTTCAACAAGTTAAACTTAATTTGATCAATTCCCGGAGCCGAATTGTTACAGGAGAGAAGAGCAAGTGAGAATTCTACCATGGAAAAGCGAGAGTCCAGTTCACTCCTTCCTGGAGGCACATTCCGAATTATTTTTTGCACAGGTGTGGAATCTGGACAGATTTTTCGTGCAAAGTTAAAGATCCAACTATGGCTATATTCTTCGCTCTCATTAGTTGAAGTACGGTTACGCATGCGTCGTGCCACTTTCCACAATGTACTTAAGGACGTTTCTCGTGACAAACCTCCCACAAAATTACGCCAATACGCCAGTTTTTTTCCTTTGATCAACTTTTTGAATTGATTTTCAAGGGAAGAGTACAGTTGGAAGTTGTCAAGTGTACCATGCTTTCGGAAGGCTTTAAATGCATTCGATTTTTCGGCATGCAATTGGGAACACTGGTTGTCCCACCATGCATTGGGAGGTGTTCGACGAATCGATGAGTTTAGGATGGGTTTCGTTTGAGATTGAACCGCACTTTCATAAATCAAGCGAGCAAGGAAGTTATATTCCTCCATGGGCGGTAAGCCAATTACACGATCTAGGTTTGTCGTAATCGTATCTGCATATTTCTTCCAGTCGATGTGTCTTGTAAGGTCATATGTCATATTTATTGTGTTTGAAGAGTTAACCCCATTGGTGATTGTAATTTCGATAGGCAAGTGATCACTACCATTGGGATCATGGACCACCTTCCACTGGCAATCCAATGAAGTGAATTTGAGCAGAGTGAGAGGTCAATAGCACTTTGTCTTGCAGGAGGTTTAGGCACTCGTGTTTTTGCACCCGTGTTCAATACAGTTAAATTGAATCTGTCGCAAATGTCATAGATAAGAGTGGAACGACTATCGTCAACTTGCTCTCCCCAGACAGTTCCATGTGAATTGAAATCACCAAGGATCAACCTTGGCTCAGGGAGCACTGAGCATAGGTCCTCTAGGTGACTCGGATCCACTGCAACTCTCTGCGGCCAGTACAAACTGACAACACATAAGTCCTTACCTCTTATAGTTGTATGGCAAGCAACCGCTTCAATTCCGCCTGATAAAGGAAGGTTGATTCTGTAAAAGGAGTGGCGCTTATTGATCCCCAAAAGCACCCCTCCATAAGAATCGTCACGATCCAGACGGACAACATTGAAATCGTGGAATAAGATGTTAGATTGAGAAGAAAGCCAAGTTTCGGACAAAGCAAAAATATCGCAATTAGTTCTATGAATCAAAAAGTTGAATGCATCCATTTTTGGAATAAGACTACGACAATTCCACTGTAAAACAGTGATATCTCTGACCTCTCGGACTTGATTAGTCATCGAGAGAGATAAACACTGAAAGAAGGGGCCAAGTTTGCATCAATTGCTGAAAAAATGTCTTTACCATGGGGAGCATTGAAGTAACAATACATCTAACGGAATCAGAAACATTAAAGGACGAGAATATTCCGTTAATAATGTCAGATAGTTTAAAAATCCCGGATAGATTAGGTGTTGCCGACGAAACCACGTTCGATGTTGGAGTTTTTGATGTTCCGGCGACAGCTGGGTTATTTGGTGTCGAAATTGTCGCACGGAATCCAGGTGGAATTTCTTCTGGTTCATTTTTTTCAGTTGGTTTATTGGCAAAGCTGAAGGCTGGGGAAACCGCGGGGGTTCGTCTTGGAATTTTAGCAGAAGACGTCTATTTCAATTCCAATTGTTTCTAAGACTTTTGTATTGAAAGAAGGAAGAAGTCTAAATTTGAGACGACTATTGATGACAATAGCTACACCCCCACCTTGTCGATCAAGTCGATCATTTCGCAAAATTTTAAAGAAAGCATTGCTTTTCAAGTTATTGTCCGGCTTTAAAAAAGTTTCAGTGATGGCAGCAATATGTATGTTTTGAGTTTTTAAAAATAAAAAGAATTCATCTTGGTTAGCCAGCAAAGATCTAGCATTCCAATTCATAATATTTAAACATCTATTTGGATCCATGAGGGAATCGTAAAGTCATAATAATTTTGTTAGCATAATTAAAAGAAGTTTGGAAAGCTTTAAACATTGAATTTGCTTTCAACATAAGTTGCATCATTTCCATTAAATTTTGATGCAAAAATTTTAATTTTTCCTCAGTAATCTCACCCAAATCAACAAAATTGTTAGGATCAGAAAATGAAGGAGAAGAACAAGTATTTGAATTTCGGGGATTTTCCCAAGTCTTCGCATGAACGTTGAGACTTGGTTTTTTCCCATTTTTATTAGTTAAACCTGAAGAGGGCAACCCATTTTCAACCACCTCTGAGAACGATAAACAACGAGTCTGGGGCGCAGAATCAGCCCAGGTAACATTAAAATCACTTCGGGTATTACCCAGCCGTGATTCCAATGTAGGCCGAGGCTGACCGCGAACAGGCAGGTTGTTTGCCGGCCCGACGTGTGAAGACGAAAAAGAGGAAGGAGGAGAAGAAACTTTTCTGGAAACTTAGGGATTTTTCCTAGAAGCAATAATTTTTGCCCTGATGGGACAGTCTAGCGAATTCGAGGAATGATTACCTGCGCAATTTGCACACTTGAACAATTCTGTTTGTGGCTTATCACCACCAAAAAGGCATTTAGATTTTTCATGATCGAATGAGCCGCAAAGCATGAGCCTTTTCAAGAATTTGCAAATTATTAACTTGATCCTTTTTAAAATGGATCAAATAAAGCTTAGGAGCAAAACCAACACTACTGATATTATTCGTGTTGGTTCTTTTCCTCATTTGAATTACTTGAATTGGAGAAAAACCTAACAAAGAATTTAATTCAGTTGTGATCTCATCCGGTGTCTGATCGCCGGTGAGACCACGAAGTACAACTTTAAAAGGACGATCACTTCTAGTGTCGTAAGTAAAAAATTGATGTTTTTTATTATTCAAATAATTTAAAATTTTTTGAAAATCATTAAAAGATTCCGCCAAAATACGAGCAGTTCCCCTTCGACCGATCTGAAAAGAAATCTTCACATCCTTGACGGAAGTGACGATTTCTTTTCGAAAGGCATTGAAGTCAGGAATCGTGACCGTAATTGGTGGAACCTTTTCGTTTATAAGAAGAAGAAGGTTTCTTAGTACTCTTATCAGAATTAAATATGAATATTTCCTCATCACCGATGTTATGAAGGACATCGAATGAATTGGAAATTTTAACTTTTTTGGGCGATTGACCTGAATTAGTTTCGGCAATTCGCTTTCTACCAGCTCTTGAGCCGGCCGATGACTTCCCCATGCTGGAAAGAAAAGAGAAAATATGAATAAAAGAAAATGAAAATAATTTTAGCACTGATAAGTGCTGATGGAAAAACAGGTAAGGAAAAAATAAATAATGTAAAAATGTTCCTGCAGGTACACAGCAACGATACGATGCTCCGGCGTACGTGTTGACGGCTCAACGGTACAGATGGAAGTGCAAATCTTCCGGCTAGTTTTCCTTTTGTACGTCCTGATTATTGAAAACATGATTATTTTTTGGGTTAGCTTTCCAAATGCTATCAAAAAGACGAAGGAAACCAACGCGTACTCTTGCCCCACCAAACCTGCGTACTCTCGCCCCCTACGACCATTTATGAAAAAAGCTTAAAGAGCTAAATATACCGATCATATCCTGGAATTAGTTGTCACGAATGCAGATTTGATTAGCGAATTTCCACGAAGCGTAATAATGTTTCCAAATACGCATAAAATTACATAAAAATTGGAAAAACTAAAACTCAACTCATTTCTCCGACGTGCGCGAACCAAACCACAAACAAAAACACGTCTGATCAGCTGACTCGATGACCTGTCAAACCGGTACAGTGTTGCTAGTTTCAGTGTTGTCGTTTACTGTAAAAGCCTAGTGCGTACTCTCTCCGCCTGCGTACTCTTGCCCCACTTTACTCTATATCAGTTCATGTAATGAATTTAACGTAAAATGTGTACTTGTTCAGTTATGACTTTATTCCTCAAGTCGTGATTTAAATCATCGACGTTTTTCGGCGTATTTTAGAATCAAAAACGTTATTACCAGTTACGTTTTTGATTCTAAAATCCACCGAAAAACTTCGATGATTTAAATCACATTAAAGCGCGGCGATACACAAAATTCCAATATTCCTCAAGTCGGTATTCAATTTGTGTAGGTTAGTAATTGTTACTTGTTTGAAAAAACCCTGCAGCAATTTGAAATATGATCATACTTCTTGTAATTTGTAGTGACTGAACCGTAATATGTACCATTTTCAGCTACTCTATAACTCACTACTGCATGAAAACCAAATTTCCAACGATATCATGCTTAGAAATTGAACATTTTCTTTATTTACTAAAATGAAGTTTTTG
Organism: Uranotaenia lowii; assembly: GCF_029784155.1. Taxonomy (NCBI): domain Eukaryota; kingdom Metazoa; phylum Arthropoda; class Insecta; order Diptera; family Culicidae; genus Uranotaenia; species Uranotaenia lowii. The sequence continues at coordinate 9,380,928 of NC_073692.1, read as the reverse complement.
CATACGCAAGGCGCGTACATGACTCTTAAAAATCTGCATAGCTGCAATCAAATGGGTCGGAAAGTTGAAAATGGAGTTAAAATATTCTAGAAATAAAAAGCGAGCAAATATTCATTTCTGTCATAACAACCTGGCAAATCTGATGAGGCCAAATCCAAATCAAGTTTCGGCCATCAATACCATCGACCGTATAAACCCTTATAAACCAGTTCATCTTCCTAACCGTGATCCCTTTTTGATTTTAAAATGTTTCTATGATAAAAACTTACTATCGTTTCTCTGATGAATTTTCATACAGAAATTTTAGGCAAATTTCAATGTTTGAATATTTTTCTTATTGATAACATTTTTATATTGCAACGAAATTTTCGTATGTGAAAAAACCAGAATACTTAGCTTTAATGTTTCCTGGACACCCAAGGACATAAACCCTGATCTTTTCTTCCCCGCTTAGTCTAAAAGGCCGACAGCAATCAAAATGTTTAACACCCTCTGGATCACGCTCCGGTCGTCCGATGATTTCTTGATAGTAATTCGAACTTGAAAACCTTTTCTTCTTACATTTCATAATTATTAGGTAGGTATATGTACATAAAACTTTTTTTTTGGTTCGAGAGTTGAAAATTTTCTAGCCGAAAAAAAATACATTCGTACATCCTCGGCCGCAGCCTCAACTCGGTCCATGCCGACCGTTTTCCAATTTCTCTCTCTTCAAAATAATATTATATGTGCGCGTTTATTTTCTTAAAACTTTTCTCATGTATATTTCACTCTAGTATTTGAATGGAGATGTTAAGATAATTAAAAAAGCATTAAAAAAGGAAATATTTTTGTAATGAATTCAGTCAAAACCATTTGAAACGATTTTGAAGTGCAATTTTTTACATGTAGGTAATGTCCCTGAAGGTACTTTCCTTTGGGTACCTACTTTCAATTCGTTCCAATGTACCATTTCAGATACTTCTCAGCTCTTCTGGAAGTCTACTTAAAACTGCATTTTTTGGAAAGCTGCAAAATCGATTGAAAGTATCAAACGTCTTTTTAGTTGTGAACAAAGCTGTGTTGATAGTTGAATTCCTCTACTTCACGACCGCTTGATAAATTTTGTCGTTAAACTTAAAAGAAAACAATTTGTACCTACAAACATTTCGATTTCATTTTGCATTCATTGGAATGCAAGAAAGAATATGCTAAGAATATGGGTATGCCTATTCCACGTCAAATGGTATCCCAAAATTTGCAACATCAAATTGAGGAAACAATAAAAATCTGCATTTGATATTTCGTTTCCGGAAACAAACTTCATCCTTCGCTCTCACCGCAGGCGATTTGGTTCTTTTGAGCTCGATTTTCCTCCCCCAACTGGCCTCAAATTCGAAGTCAAAGGGTAACCGGGAAACCCTTTGATGTCCACTTTTGTCCGTCTCGGGCAAACCATAGCTTCCAGATGACAGTTTTCACGCCCTCCTGGACCGAGAGGATGGAACTTTTTTGCGGGTGTTGCCGCTTCACACTTGTCCGTTTCTTCTTTTTTTTTTTTTGAAGGCAGCAAAATAAAGCCAAATCCAAACCATGGCCCCTAAGTCAATGTGTGTATTACATCAGCTTTTCGGTAACCTAATCTGTTCTTCCCTCGAGCGGTCGTGGTCTCACACTTCATCGATCGGACGAATGGCCACCAGCAGCTGTCCCCGGTTCACTCTTGGTCCTGATGGCCTGCCGTATGCTGCCACAATTTCCTTTTGTGCCAACTCTCTTCAATCGGTCAACACCGGACGGACTTGTCCGGAACAGATCATTTCTGTTCTGTGAACCATCCTCATCATCGCATCATCCCACCAACAAACTCCCGGTAGGAACAAAAAGTCACTTCCAAGTTCATTTACATAAACATTGAGATTATAAAAAGGCAGCCAACTTGTAACAATAACCAATGAGTATTTAATTAAAACCTTTTATCCTTTTCCGCACTTTTCTCATCAAGTTGGCGTTGAAAGATGAAGAGAGCGCCGGTCTTTTCGAACGCTCGTAGTCACAGCAGTCGTTGGAGTCTGGCTGACTGGTCTATTGAAATTTTTGAATAAGGACACCCGGGCTACTTTGGTCGTCGCTACGAGGTTGTTAAACGAGAGGGGAATCGTCTTTCAAGATGTTGCCATCCGAGAAAATACGGAAAACGAAACACATTAGAGGAAATAATTGATTCTTGGTTTTTCGTTTAGATCAACACGAAAAGTTGCTCTTGTTTCCTCGTTTGTGGTTAACGATGGATTAAAGATTCCCTTCTTCTACAATGTTGATTATAGAAACGGCAGGTGTGGATCGAAAAAGTTCAATCGACGGATCTAAGTTTTCGGCCTTACTAATTTTATAATAAGATTTTTTTTCAATAATTAGAAAATAAATTGATGTCTTTCAAAATATTGAAACTTCCTCAAAAGCATTAAATTATAAAAGCTGCAATGGATTTTTCAATGCTTATGTTTATGTTTCCACTCGAAAAAAAAAACAGTTATCATCGTGCTGTTTTGAGAATCTTTGCACAAACCAGTTGAGTAGAAACTGAAATGTAACAAGTGTCCTAAATTGAACAAACACAAAATTGGCCCTCCATCTGCCGATGGGCGTTTCAAGTAAAGAACACACTTATCATTATCCCGAAATATCACGACCTCTATAATTATCACCAAGCCACGAACATCTCGCATTCAAATAGATGTAAATACGCACCCGAACATCAAGCTCTTCTGCTATTTTTTCTGTAACAAAACAAATTTCAACAGGGGGAAGGAACGGCACTTGTCGCTGAACAAAAATAAAGGGTTTTCCTGCCTCGACGGCGCACCAGAATGATTACGCCAGACGCTTTCCTTACTCGGGGGTTTTCCGATTTCCATTTGTCAGTATTTATTATTACCATCTCGAAGGTCGACGCCGCTGAACGAGCGTTTATTAAACAAAAAAAAAACCCTTCTTCGGACGCCGCGTTGAAAAGTTGAGGGAGAGAAAAAAGATGAAAAATATATAATAAAAAAAAAAACACTCCAAAAGGCCAAAGTGCGAGAGATGCCATTAAGATTAGTTGTAAGAACAATTGTTATTTTAATGTCGAGTCTGTGGGCTTCTGATGCCATGGTGCGGAGAACGGTGCTGTGCGATTATTTTGTAGTATTATTGGTGGAGTTGGGGAGAATGGAGATACTTGATCCCCTTTTCTTATTTTCATCATATCTTTTTGGGAAAATTTTGCAACTCACCGTCTTTTGCATTTTCTGACAGCGTGTAATTTCAAGTTTATATGCTCCAAAAGTAAGAACAATACATGAACCGGTAGATAAACTAGAAGCATTTTCGTGCGACTAAAAAAATTGTGATATTTTTCAAGTTCTTGATCCATTACTAAAGAAGATCCATATTAGGGACCGTTCACATACCACGTGGACAACTTAGAGGGGGGAGGGGAGTATGGAAATGTCCACGCTTGTCCACGGGGAGGGGGGTAGGGGTTTGGGTCATGTCCACGTGGACATACTTCCTTTCAAAATATTTTCTAAAGGTAAATAAATATCAAGATGTTTAAATCAAAATCATAACTGGCTGTGTGGCAGCGGCCTAAAGAATACTGCCACTGGGATACTGGTCCATGTCGTACAAGGTGACTTATCCAGTACCTCCCAGATACGTTTATCTCGTATTTCTGTCTATTGGAAATCAATGAGGTTGTATCTGGGAGGGGGAGAAAATTAGTGAAGGTCAATTATAACATGCAGATTTCATAATTGTTTTCAGTTCGGAATTGTGTAAGCCAATTTTTGAATCTAAATCGGTTTTGAATTCTGGCTGATATTTTTGAACTTTTTGACCTATTTTCTCTCGGGGAGGATATGCCAATAGTGCGTATTTCCAAACATGCATTTGCACAAGCTGTATTCTTCCATATTTATTTCCTTGTTTTGCCAATTTGGAAAATGATCTATTATTTAACAAATATCTTTGCTTTCTTGGTAATTCTTTCAATAAAATCTCTACACATGTGATTCTGAAATGTAAATCTCTTTTATGTTCACATCGCTTACAGCCCAATGGGATTTTCTTTATTTTCTTGGCAATATGTCAAGATTGGCTAAGTTGAAAATTTATACATCAGTAATATTTGTGACATCAAATAAATTATTCATATTTGTCCTTGTTTTAACACTAGTGTCCAGTGCCTTCTATCTTCAGTTTGATAACACCCTCTTGTGGAAGTGAATGGCCTTTCAGAAATAAGATATTTAATTTATAAAAAAACCAAACTGACACTTCAATCATGCAAGCCGTACAAATGTCGTTTTCAAGTAACAAATGTTCAAAAATATTTTTTTTTTCGCTTAGGTAGCCGAAAAGCTTTCAAATTTATTGTTGTATCTATTTGGAAGTCAAAACTAATATCGCATGTCGACAGTGATTCCTGTTTCACCAAATATGTGTAACTTCTGTGACAAATTCACTTTAGCTTCAGAATGGTTAAATGTATGGCTTAAAAAAGTTGAATCTCCTCTCATTTCATTTTCTGATGTTTCGTTATCATACACCAGTCCTGGTTCTGGAATTTACTGCACTAGTTTCGTGCAATTGCATGTGCTTTCGTAAATATCGCTTAAATTAAAAATTAAATTAAATCGCTTCCCACGTCCAGTTTATAAATATATCGCAAGGTAATAAAAAGCCTTGCTGTCACATCGGATTGCTATGTATCAAAATTCACCTACTTCTGCACTCTTCAAAGCTGCATTTTAAATTTCACTTTAAAGAAACTCATAGTAGCTATCTGACCAGAGCACTAACTGGTCTGTAAAAAAAAAATCAAACTTTGTATAATGAATCTCCTGTTTGGTTCCGAGGTAGTAAGTACTACCTATATTTTCCTTCCACCTAGTGTGTGATTTCCCCTTTTTTTTAACTGACTACATTTCACTGGTATGTCTGAATTTAAGTAAGAAAGTTATAAAGAAAAAAATCATTTCAAATGTAATAATATGAAGTGCAAATGCTTGAAATCCCTATGTGGATAGGCTAAATGCCAACTTAAATCAGATTTTTTTTATACTGTAGCATCCTGGTCGGAGCATTCTCTGATCAGTGTAAAATCAAATTTCCTCAAATAATTTATGATTCTTAAGATTCTTTACAACTTATATGTAACTGTCTCTCGTTCGCTTTATAACTTTTCTGTACTCTACCTATCATGTAATAATTGAATCTAATTCTAGGAATTTAAACTAAAGTAACATTTTGTCACTCTTTACCCCATAAGAGCTTTAACGCTTGAAAATCCCTATGTGGATAGGCTTTATGCCATACTTTGTCAAGAGTTCCCATGTGGATAGGCTACATGCCATGTTTAATACATTGAATTTATTTTCTTATCCTTTTTATAGGTTTTCAGATTTCTCAGGTACATGATGAAATCTGCAAAAAAAAGGCTAGGCACAATTTTCCCGTTTGTTTGGATAACGTGCCGCTTTAAAGCCTAACCCTTTTCTGATACCTGAAAGGTAAATAAATATTAAGATGTTTAAATCAAAATCATAACATGGCATACCTTTCCAGTTTAAGTTTAAACAATAAGTAGTTACTTGAAAGCAAGTAATAAATTTGAAAATGTAATTTTTTTTTCTATATCAGGAAATTCTTATTTGGTTTTACCAAATCAGCCATTTCTATAACAAAAAGGCAAAAAGTGGTGTTTCTAACTGCCAAATTATAGATATTTAATATAAAAACCTTTTTCAAATGTGTCCACGTGGACATCCGGGGAGGGGGATTGGGGTTAGCCAAATGTCCACGCTTGTCCACGGAGGGGGAGGAGGGGGTAAAAAATCTCATTTTTCTGTCCACGTGGTATCTGAACGGCCCCTTAGCCAAAGATTGCCATATTAGTTCGCATTTCACAGTTTGTAACTATCAAACAAATACAATTCCAAAAATTTGTCTACTACCCTAGAGTCATTGCATACTTTAAGGCGCAATTTTCTGGTTTTTAGATAAATACAGTATTTTTTAGTCCTTTTTAACAAATAATTGCTGAATATTTATTAGTTATTGGACAAATATTAGTAATTTTATGATAACCAATTATAACGACCCCTTTGGAAGCTAAATATATCATTTTGGGCTTTAGGGTTCAATTATACCCATAACATACATTTTGGAAAACTTCTTCTTAAAAAATTTAGTGTTTCCTATTGTTTTGAAAATGTGGCATAATGAAGTTCAAGTTATACTTTAACGATTGAAGTATTGGAATACATATTTTTATTATTATTTTTTCATGTGAGAAACATTTTAAAGTGATTAAAAAAGATCTTCAAATCACATTTTGTTAAATTTTTCAAACAACGATCAATAACTCGAAAAATAAAATTAAAATTGGTTGAGATAACAGCATTGTTGTTTTGTTCTATTTGGCACATTGTTCTAGAACATTTGATATTTGTAAGACATTCCTGTTTTGAGATATAGCGAAGGAATCAAGTATCCCTAGGGATCAAGTATCCTCACTCTCCCCTATAGGTTGGGATGGGCGTACCGTTTTATGGTTCATAGAGTTAAGTAAATTCTCAGAATATCTTTTTTCCCAAGCTATTAGTTGAGATTAAATTGATATCAGTTTAGGTATCGATTACGTGACATTACTTTACATTACCAACAAGCTTGTTTTGGGACAATTTGTTTTTGACCCATTCCAGCGTGACGTCATACACAGGGGTAAATGCATCTAATAAGCGATCAAAATTATTTGCGGACCAACGTGTAAACGGTAGACATTTGACGTCTTCGCAATATTTCATATTTTTTGAAGTTCTATCAAATACTTGAAAGAAAAAAAAAAAAGATTTTCACCTGGAAGGGAAATAAAAAAATTCTTTCATAAAATAATAAGTTTAGAGACGTGATGTCTTCACAAAAGTTGTAGATCTTTTTATTATAAGAAACTTTGTCGAAGACACCATCAAAATCGCATGAAAATCATAAAAGTTACGAGCATTTTAGTAATTATACAAGTAAATTTGAATTTTTATTTAATATCTTTTCAAGTATACGATTAACAAACTTGGTATATTTTAAAAAGTTGTTCAAATTATTGAAACACACAATTTTGTGGAACATGTCAAATTCATGTTTCAACTAGGAAAGGAGATATACTACAAAATATCCAAAATAATGCCTTTTTTCAGTAAGTTTTATAACCTTAAGAGTTCGGCCGAGTTCGTATAATTTTTTGAGTGGGTTTTGTTGTTCATTAGTTTTGGATATATTTATTTCAACCGGTAATATTTTGTTGATTTCCACACATGATAAAGTTCGGATAACATTCCTCAATCAGGTTTGATCAGCTTAATCGTCATACGATTTCTTTTGAGCTCAATTTTTAAGTAAGTAAACAAACTTTATACCTGACAAAAAGTTCATATTAATCGCATAAAAACTTCTAAACAGCTTCAAAAAGCACTATTATAGGCAGTTAAAAAAATAAAAAAAAAACTTTTTCTACCCTTTGTGGTAGAGTTACACTGCGTAAGTATACATTGATATATTCTACTCCCACGCTCACATGTACGCCCTCGCTGATCATCCCACACGCAGTCTGGTAAGTACAACATCTATGCCAGCTCCACATTCGAAGTCTGGCTTCCGAGCGTATAGCACCGGTTACCACAGAGTGGCGACGAGTCGAGAAAAACCCGCGCGTGCGTTGAATGTCGAAAAGTTGGATTTGGGAAAAAGTAGCGTGCCTAAGCTTGCGTTGAAATCGTGAGTTTTGCTGTAAGAAAGCTGGAGAAAAGGTGATAAGAGTTTGAAAGAAGAAAAAAAAAGAATAATTTCATCAATCCTTAGTGGGGTAGTGAATTTTAAAAAAAGTGTGGAAAAAAAGAAAAGTTACCCTGCCTACCTATGCAAGATCGTAGATTTAGTGGAAATATTATAATTATTTGATTGAAATCTTGCTGGTGTACTGAGTTCTGAAAATTTTATTGAAGAAAAAAAAAACAAAATATGAAATCATGAAGGTGCGAGAATCTGTAAAACCAGTGAAAATCGTCATCTATAGAAAAAAAAGTAAAAGTTTTACAAAGCGCTCAAATAAGAGTGCAATTGAATTGAATATGGGGATCTCGAAAAAAAGTGTAAATTAGTTTTAAAAGTGAAATGACGTAGAAGAATGGAGTAAAATTTAGTAAATCCTCATCAGCATAAGAAAAAAAGTACCTAAAAGTTTCAATTTATGATGCGCGTTGACTCCATTTTGAGTTTCTTGGAAGACGCATCGGGTGTTGAGTTTCCCGCTTGGGAAATATGCGAAAAAAGTGTGTATGAATGTGTGAGTAAATGTTGAAGATTTTGCCGTCCCCTTTACACCCACGACTAATCGAGCTGCACGAACAGGTATGTTGCCATACAGAGAATTGAAGGCTGAACTGTTCAAGAGTGTAGAGTTTATTTTGTATCTATTTTTTCATGTAGCAACTAAAATGGTTCAAGGTTGATAAAGACATTAATTATTCTTGATCATCATAACGTAATAACAGAAAAAAATAGGATCAATTCAACATTTTCTGATCTAACACACTCCTGAACAGCTTCAATCAAATGATTTCCACTGACTCAATAAAAATTTAAAAAAAAAAAGTTTTTGAATCTGCCTTAGGTATAGCGTATAATTTGCAGAATCTCTGCCCCATTTCAATTTGCTGGCAATTAAAACTTTTAGCCAGAACCCAGAACGAACCAACACATATGAGATCGAAATAAATGCGACGGTATATGGAATTGCACCTCTCCACAACATAACCACGATCGGGTGATCATCAGCATGCAAAGCTTCATAGAAACAAAGAGAGAGAGGGAGAGAGTGCTTTCAAGACCACTGTAGGCGATGAGCTTTCAAGAGACTATTCAGTTCGAATGGCTTGAATGGTGAGTGTTTCAATACACTGACAAGCTGAAACTAAAGTAAGCTTGGGTATGAATTTTGTGCTTGAATGGGCTGAGAAGGCAGACGCATGGAATGTTATAAAAATGGTAGTAATTAAATTTACTCTTGAGAACTCTAGACTGAGTTGTGTTTCAATACACTAGTAAGATGCAGTTTTTACAAACCTCTTGAGTCGTCGTATTGGTAACGAATTTTACCAAAGATAGAAGCGTTTGAAAATTGGTTTGGGAGAAAAGCCCTCAATGATTGGTTTGGTTTCGGCGTTGAATCGCCTTATTGAAGAGTTTCGATCAGCATGAGTTCAGTTCCATATTCAAAGGCAGTTATGTAGGACTTTGATTCGTTTGGTGTACAGTTTCTAAAAAAAAACGATTCTCTTTTATTCGAAACATGCTGGTCATAGATGCACATGTGATTAAATTCACTTGATAAATGAATGGAAGGACAGTCTGGGTACGTAATTTTTGTTTTTTCAAGATGATGATCCATTTTCACTGAAATTCAATGCATGAATGTTTCTGTAGAATTGTTTACAATGAACCTCCACAAAAGTTTTTATAAAATTGTTTAATTTGATCATGTTAAAAAAAATAAGCACAAAATAAATTTAATTTAAATAGGACAATGGCCAACTCCCAACTTATTTTTAGTCCAGGCTTTAACAGTTTGCCTCAGTTTAAATTTGCACATCTACCGGCTTCTGGAATAAAAATAGGCATGGACCGCGTATTTACGCTGGTTCGAAAATGTAATAATTGATACCAATATCAACAAAAAAAAAAATTGGATGAACATTTTTCTCCAAAACATCACGAGTGTTGGTGTCAAAGGAGTGAAAGGACTGAGTTTTGGGACATGGCAATCGAGATTGATGAAACCATTGAGAATTTCATACCTCGTGTTCAACAATAGGCTGAGACTTGTAACTTTGGTAAAACGGAAATGTAAAGCAAACAAATCGCTTTTATTGACAAAATCATCAAACATGCACCGTAAGACATAAGACGCAAATTGCTTGAGAAGGCGGATTTTACAATGGATCAAGTTATAAAAACTATCATATCTCATCAAGCAATCAAAAATCCAGTTTCACAAATAAATTCCCATCACCCTTCCAAAAAAAAAAAAAACTGAAATATATCTGCTCACCGTTAATAGAAATGGCATTCCAAGATACAAAGATTCTGGTTAAACCACCTACAGATCTGAATGTTCTGGATGTGGGAAGATGAGGCACTTCTCGCTTACAACCTTCAATGTTACCGATGTTCGAATTATGGTCATTACAATTTTAAGTGTAAAAAATCAATCGAATAATAGCGCAAAAAAGCCGTAAGAGCTTTGGTTTTAGAAGAAACAATTCCAACTCGAGCAGTTTTGGCTACCAGCCCAACACTAAACGTTTCCAGAACGCCAGAAATGTGGAAACTGATGAACATTAATATAAAAAAACTGGAAAATATTCCGTATATAGTATAAAAAATGATAATGATGAGATCTGTCATGTAAAATAGAGGGGTTGAAATAAACATTCGGGCCCGAGTTATTGACGTTAGTCTATAATTCTATTTATTTTGATATTTCCCTTTCGCTTAAAAACGTAAACTAGAAGTAAGCAAACAATTGTTAACGAAAAAAAAACAAGTTTAACTTCTTAAACCCTTTAGGTATGAGCCGATTCAAATGAAGAATTGAAAAAAAAAGAAATATAAATGATAATTGATTCTTGCTCTGTTTATAATTTAATTGACGATAAGACGTGAGAATACATGAAAAACGAATGTTTTATATACAAGCTGAGCGGTTTGACAATACAACAAACTTTTCAGACTTATGGTAGAGTACCTCTGAAATTAAAGATAGATTTTTATGCAAAAAAAATAAAGGATGGTTCTGAAACAATCTCAAAAGAAACTACTTTTTACGTTAAAAAAATAGACAACAAGCTATTCCGGGCAAAGCAACAGCACAAACACTTGGAGTACTTCAGTATGGACTACATATTACAATAAGATTCGGGATAAACAGTGTCCGTACAACGAAATCGTTTCCAAAATTCAAAAACATCAAGTTGACCTTTCTTATAGACAGAAGTATTACCCCTGAAATTCGACCTCTTTAACGTTGCCGTATTCTCTTGTTGGATAAAATTAAATTGAAAATAGATAAAATACTTGAAAATGAGAACGAGTAACAAAACCTTCTACATGGGTTTTTACCATTAACTCTAATTTTAAATGATAACGAAAAACTGAGATTATGCGAAGATAAGCGACGAACAAATCAAGCAATCCAAAGAATGAATCATCCATTACCAGTTTTTGAGGACCTGGTTGCAAATTCAATGCAGCTAAATTCTTCGGTATTCTTGATAATAAGTAAGCATTTCATCAAGTTGAACTAGCAGAATAGAGTAAAGAAATCACAACGTTCATTACAAATTGGGGTGTTTTCCATTATACTAAGTAATTATTTGGAGTCAACTATGCATCTGAGTTTTGTTCAAAACTTGATGAAGAGTATTTTATCAGGTTGCAAAAAAACTCCGTGGTTTGCATGGATTCATCGATTCATATATTTATCTAGAGTCAAGCTGAAAAAGAACACGGTCAATCTGTTCTAGAGACACTGATTGAGCTAGAGTCATTTGAAATCCTGTTGAATATTAGTTAATGCCAGTTCAGACAAGTAGAAATCGAACTGGCTTGTTCTCCCGGTAGAAAATAAATTTAAATCTCTTCTTCACTGCCGACAGCCAAAAAAACAAAGAGTAGTTGAGTAGTTTTCTCGGACGTAACATATGTATCAAGATTCGTAACAAACTTAGCAATTGAAAGTCATGTCTAATGTGACTTGTTGAAAGATTCTTCGTCGTTTTGCCGGGATGCAGATCACAATCAAGCGTTTGACATTGAGAAACAACGAATTGGATCAATTAATAATCTGGGGTACTACGATCCCAATGAGTACACCTGGCTTGTTCTTACTGACGCTTAAAAAGTTGTCCAAGGAGCAGTTCTAAAAAAAAAAACAGCAACCACGAGTTATTAGCTACGCGTCGCGTAGTTTATCTAGATTGTGATTTACAGCATTTTGTAACCGTATAGTAAGTCTTGCACACCCTGAGCAATTGAGGATGAAAAGAAGACTAAGAGATCGGTGCGGTAGCCAAATAGCGACAACAATGTCGTTATGTGGTGCGAGAAATGTAAAGGGTGTCGTATTATCCAAATTCCTGATCCTCCTGAACCAATGCATCGTCGACCTTTGTCTAGCAAACCATGGGTAGATATCGCTCTCGATTATCTGGGGCCAATGTCAACGGGGAATATATCCTTGTTGTGGCCGATTATTACAGCCTCTATGTAGAAATCAAAATAATGACAGTCAAAACCACTCAAGAAACTATAAAGTGGCTCAAAAGAAGAAGTTCAAACACTGGGGACTTCTCAAGCGATAACTCTAGATAATGCAGTTCATTTCTTCGATTTTACACGAATTTTTCAATAACATGAAGATCCACTTCAACTACACCACATTGGCCTCGGGCTAATGGAGAAGTGCAACGTTAAAATCGTTCACTTCTAAAAAAAGATGAAACTCGCCAATGCTCTCTACGGTGATTGGAAATCAGAATTACAAAAGAATTTGCAAATATACAAAAGCACGCCCCACACAGCTACCTGGAAAGCACCAAGTGAGCTACTTAAAAAAAAAAAAAATAAATAAATAAATAAATAAAAAATAAAAATAAAAATGATGGTACAAATGACCTGATATCGGAGATACTGAAACATTGCCTTAAAGCACAGACTTTGCTGAACAATATCGATTCTCGAAAAAAATCAATGCAAAAGAATCGGAGGATTTAGACACAGATCTAAAAACTTATTCATAAGAAAAAGGAGATATTGTACTGATGAAGGATCTTCATACCCAGAATAAACTCTCCACGAATTTCGAGAAAAGAAGTTCGAAGTTAAAGTCACAAATTGTATGATATTATTTAGGTAAACTGTATGACAGGAAAGTGTCAAACTTGAATTGATAGAAGGTCCCTCGTACGATCAGGAAACTCAGAGTCATTGTAGTACTTTGCCAAATGGTACTGGAGTTCCACAGCTTCGTCGGTCTCTTCGAGTGCATCAAAAAAACATCTTAAATAAAATTACGCACAACGGAATATATTTTGTAACTAGATGACAATCGTTATCAGATATATAAAACGAAATCAAATTTGCAATATTAAACTAAACAAATTTATTGTTAAACAATTAATAATAACTTATTATTCGTTCTTTAGAAAAAGGGGGATGTGGTAGAGTTACACTGCGTAAGTATACATTGATATATTCTACTCCCACGCTCACATGTACGCCCTCGCTGATCATCCCACACGCAGTCTGGTAAGTACAACATCTATGCCAGCTCCACATTCGAAGTCTGGCTTCCGAGCGTATAGCACCGGTTACCACACCCTTCCATATTCTTGAAATCTTGAATTAGTTTATTCAAGCAAATTTGATCACTAGGGGAAAGGTTTCCTAAATAGGCCTATCGGGTTAAATGACCCTACGGCTGTTTGATGAAATGGCTGACTAGACAGCTTATCTGACCAATGCATTTTGAGGGTGATACGCTTAGAACATAAGGCAAGAAAGAATTTTATGAATTTACAAACTCAAAAAAATTTAAAAAATCGTACAAGGTTTTGAAACATTTTGATGTAATATTTCGACTTTTAAAAATTATACGTAAAGAAGCTTAAAACCAAAACTAGGATGGTTTTTGTTTCTTACTCAAATGAACTTGAGAAATTAAACATATTTCAGCTTTTGTGAATGTTTAATAATGATCAGTGAATCAAATTGTCCTTGATATTGTCTTGAAAAAGCGACAAAGTCGGCGTGTGGTTTTGTCTTTATTCTCTCTCTGTGCGACAACCTTTTGTCACTCCCGAATGTGTATCATGACAAAATGAAATAGGCAATCTATAATTGTCGCGTCGTTGAGAAGATAATGACAAATTCTAATGTGAAATTGTCCTGAAATTTAAAACTTAGGACAATCCGCTTCGATTATCTGAATTCGTAATAAAGTAATTATGTGATCAGATCATAACCTATCTGACAAGAGCTCTTGGGCCTTGGCCTAACTTTAAAGAAAAATATATTAAAAGTTATTCAGGGCAGGGACACAGGGTCGTGGCCATGGCCAATCTGGCCGGTTCCGGAAGGAAATATTCAAAAATTATCGGATTGAGACTTGCGACATATTAATAGAAAGCTCTTGGCCTCTTGATGAAGGGAATCGATAGGAAAAACAACTCGTGGACACTGGGTCATGGCCATGGCCAATCTGGCCGGTTCCGGAACGAAATATTTCAAAATTATCGGATTGACATTTGCGACATATTGATAGAAAGCTCTTGGCCTTTTCATGAAGGGAATCGATAAGAGAAGCGATTCGGCGACACTGGGTCGTGACCGTGGCCAATCTGGCCGGTTTCGGAACGAAACTTGTCGAATTTATCGGATTGAGACTTGCGGCATATAAATAGAAAGCTCTTGCCCCCTTCATGAAGGGAATTGATAGGAGAAGCGATTTGCGGACACTGGGCCGTGGCCTGGGCCAATCTGACTAACTCCGGAACGAAATATATCAAAACTAATAGATTGAGACTTGCGACATATTAATAGAAAGCTCTTGGCCTCTTCATGAAAGAAATCAATAGGAGAAACGATTCGAGGGCACTGGGTCATTGCCGTGGCCAATTTGGCCGGTTCCGGAACGAAATATTTCATTGTTACCGGATTGAGATTTGCGACATGTTGATAGAAAGCTTTCATGAAAGAAAGGAGCGAGTAGCGATTCGGGGACACTGGGTCATGGCCATGGACAATTTGGCCGATTCCGAAACGAAATATGTCAAAGTTATCGAATTGAGACTTGCGACATATTGATAGAAAGCTCTCAGCCCCTTCATGAAGGGAATCGATAGGAGAAGCGATTCGGGGACAATCGGTTGTGATCATGGCCACGGCCCAGTGTTCCCGAATCGCTTCTCCTTTCGATTTCCTTTATGAAGAGACCATAAGCTTTCTATCGATATGTCGCAAGTGTCAATCCGATAACTTTGAAATATTTAGCTCCGGAACCGGCCAGATTGGTCATCACCACACCCCAGTGTCCCCAAATCGCTTCTCCTATCGATGCCCTTCATGAAGAAGCCGTAAGCTTTCTATCAATATGTCGCGATTGTAAATCCGATAAATTTGACATATTTCGTTCCGGAACCGGCCAGATTGGCCACGGCAATGACCCAGTGTCCTCGAATCGCTTCTCCTATTGATTTCTTTCATGAAGAGGCCAAGAGCTTTCTATTAATATGTCGCAAGTCTCAATCTGTTAGTTTTGATATATTTCGTTCCGGAGTTAGTCAGATTGGCCCTGGCTACGGCCCAGTGTCCCCGAGTTGTTTCTCCTATCGATTTCTTTCATCAAGAGGCCAAGAGCTTTCTATCAATATGTCGCAAGTCTCAATCCGATAATTTTTTAATATTTCGTTCCGGAACCGGCCAGATTGACCATGGCCACGACCCAGTGTCCCCGAATTGCTTCTCCTATCGATTCCCTTCGTGAAGAGGCCAAGAGCTTTCTTCCAATATCTTGCAAGTTATGATCCGATACCTTTTAGTTGGTATTTTTGGAACCGCTTATCGTTATATTTTTCAACAGCAACAAACGAATGTTCTGAAAAATTATTATCAGGATCCATCAGCAAAGAAATTTGTCTTTATCGTTCCGAGTGTGCGACAACGACAAAGATTTATTTGTTTTTGTCATGAAAAGTTCAAGTTGGGACAGTGTCATTATCATTCGTTAGTAGGCGATTTTTGATTCACTGATAATGATTATATAGTGGAATAATAGAGTGTTTTTGTATGCCCCCATCATGTTTATAAAATGCCTCCATCCAAAAATAACAGGTTAAATAGGATAAATAAATGATTTTTATCATTGAAACTTCAAATCTAAGCTCTGAATAACATCTTAAGAGAGAATTGACGATCTAAAAACAGATTTGATAAAGTTTTTCTCATGGATGAACTGCCTCCATAGTATGGCAACCCTAAGTTTTGTTTTATTCCATAAAATTATAATATACATAGATTTTTATGAAACTTCAGCTTTGTCGTACGGAATTATTACTTTCTAGCAGTTTCAATGAAATTATACGGAAATATTGCCCAAAAAACAGAAATTTTGTTCAAAACATAAATAGGCGCATTTAGCCCGCACGGTTTGAGGTTCGGCATTTTAGACAACACTTATAATAAAATCATTTTCTTAAAAACAGAAGAAAATTTTAACATAAAAATTACTCCAATGTATAGAAAACAGATGCCTGCACACGTGTATATAGTTTTTGTACACATATTCGATGTGATATTTGATTAAATCAGTGTTCTGCTTAATAGGCGCATATAGCCCGCTCCTCCCCTAACTCACATTTCTATGTTCTTAAAATCGAGCTTCCTAATTGCTGCTATTTATGTACATCATGAGAAGAAAACGATTTTACTTAATGTGATGTTTTTTTTTACAAAAAACACTATCCGGAACTGAATTCCTACTTTATAATAACTTTAAAGTTATAAGCAACTTTTTCTGGAACTAAATGTGGTCTTCAGATTGTCGTTTCCCAATTCCCTCCTAAGCAACCAAAAGTTCGGATAACATTCCTCTATCAGGTTTGATCAGCTCATTTGTATTTCAACTTCTTTTCAGGTCAATTTTTAAGTAGCTAAACAAACTTTGAATTTGACAAAAAGTTTGCATAAATTGCTAAACAACTTCTAACCAGCTCCAAAAAGCACTTTTATGAGCAGTACAAAAAAAATGAAAAAAAAACTTTTTTGCCCCTCTTTATATGCCTTCTCAAGTCCGCTAATTTGATTGAAATTAATCAACCATATTTGTTACTAGCTCACAATTAAATAACATGTTCTTACCACGCCTCGAAGCCAGGGAACACTTCCCTACAGTCTTTCATTTTTACCATGCTGTGATTATTTTCAAACGTCCTTGTGAGAAATGGTTTTGAAATAAACAACTCATCATATATTGTTTTTACTAAAGTTTTCCTTATAAACGTTCAGAATACTTTCAAATATGTGCTAGGCGATTGAATCTTGGTTACTTATCAACGTGGTACATGGTTTGACAGATTGATTATAATCTAAACATACGATAATACTGTTCCGGATTTTCACTGTAACATCTGATCTAATTTCAAAAGCTTTCGTGTTGAATAATTTCCAAGTTATGCTTTGCATGATGATGACTGGAAAGCCTTGGATAAACATTGCAAGTCTGTATACCATATTGATCAAACATAAGAATCTTTTAACAGTTTAATCTCACATATTGAATGGTTAGCACTTAATAAATATTTTATCACTCGATTTATCGGCAATGTGTCATTTTCCGATGAAACTGAGCAAAAAATATCCAGAAGGGGAGACATTCAAACATTCTAAAGTCAACTCAGTCTATTGGAACATACATAGATCAACAACCAATGAAAAGGGCACTTTAATCGTTGCATTGAATAAACGAGTCAATCAATGGATCATTAGAATGCCAATCAATTAAGAGCATTTAAATTGGATGTGGTGGCTCGTATCGCAGAAAAGAGCCTCACCTCTTAATGATGCAATCCGAAGGCCATTTATTCATAGATCCCCACAGCCAGCCGCCTTTTAAGCCTCTGGAAACGGAAGGTGCGTACCTAGTCATTCATGCTCTCAGCTGGCTCACTATTCTGACATGATGACGGTTGAGCCAACGAGTCAATCAACTCCCACCATTTTGCAATCGTAGCAATCAGTCAGCCGCAATTCCAGTCCAATAGGCAAACCCGGTCAACAACATCACGATGCAGGCAGTCGCAGTAGGCAAATCCTATTGAAAATCACATTCAATGCAGTAGGCTGTAGGTTTGCCATTCTTCACCTAGATCGCTCGCTCACTCGAAGGCATATAAGAAGGATTAACCTCTAAATTGAAATTGAAATTGTGGTCTTGTGGTGAAACGCTTCCCAACGTACACACACACACACACACACACACACACACACACACACACACACACACACACACACACACACACACACACACACACACACACACACACACACACACACACACACACACACACACACACACACACACACACACACACACACACACACACACACACACACACACACACACACACACACACACGACGATGACGACGCCTAAGCGACCTTTCGCACTCTCTCCCCAACTCCACTTGCGAAACACGGACAGTAATCAATTGATGGTTAAAAGAGGGATCCTTCTTCGGTTCCGTTCCTGCAACTTGTTGTTGTCGTTGAAGTTTTTGTCCCGGCCTACTACCTGCCTACTGTAGAAAGTGCATTCTGCGTTACGCTGCTGCAGTGTTGCTGTTTTCGTTGCTGCTGTTGCGTAGGTGGGAAACCAAAAGTGATAGATTGGGGGTTTGCTGCGTCGTAGTCGTCGTTTCCGTCAACGTTCAAGTGCATATCTGTTTACAGACGTCTCAATAATAATAATACCCGGTGCATGTGTGCAAACACTATTGACTAGGGCTGATAATCGGGTTCCGTTCTTCGTCCGGGGATTTCAAGGGTTCAGGACAGGAGTTTTGCCCGCTCATTCCGTTTGCATGCCCTGATCATCATATGGGTGGATAGGGAACGACTTTGGCATTCATGTGGCCAGCCGGTGCAAGTTGTTGCAACCTGCCTAGGGAAGATAAATGGACTAATAGCTTTTAGAATAATTAATTTGCTCTCAATCTGGAACTCATTTGTATGTCTGTTGGAATAGCGAAAGACCCTCCCCTAGATATATTTGGCAAATCGTTCTGCTGTTCGATTGAAGTCAGCGCTTCGATGTTTGACAGAGTGACAATTCGTGTTTGTGGCATTTTATTAACTCATGAAAAAGGTTATAGATATGCGTTGATGGAATCACAACTAGTTTTTTTTTAAATCAAATTCACAACTTGAAATTCGATATTTGTATTTCTGATTTTCGATGATCTTTTAACAAAAACATGTGCTATACACAAATTGAATCTATTTTAAGACTCTCGTTTGTGATATAATATACCAAAGGTGTAATACTCTTTAGTATCATTATTTTAATTGCCTACATTCGATAGCAAATGTTGCTAGCAATATATTGTTTCTTCTTTGCTGCAACTCTATTGACAGACAGCAAATCACAATCAATCATCTTACCCATGCAGCCTACTACGATGGACACAAAGCTGCTGGGGCTTCGTCGTCGTGACACAACGAACAAAATAAAACAATTTAATTTAATAACAGGCGAAACCAAATTAAATCCCAGAACGTTATAGTGTCGACAATAAAAACATAAATACTCGTCATTTTTCCCCTTGTTGGGCTGAAGGAATTTTCCTCTACACCACACTGGAAGCATAGATACGGACACAGCCCTACGGGATGTCCCATTTCTCCAAGGACTCTCGGTAGACGCAGTCATTTTGTACGAATGAGAAATATAAACTGAGGATTTCGCCCGTGTCGACAGGGCAGCAACAGTGGATCAAAGTAGGCCGAACTGTAAAAAGGGAAACCAAGTCCCATCGTATATCACATACATACACGAGCGAAAACATCGGATGATTGATTCGTTACGTAATTGTGCGGAGTTCTTCCAGCTTTCACCGAAGAATTTTTGGCACTCACCCCTGCTTGCTGTCCGGGGCGAGCAAAACGCAACTAATAGATAAAAAATAACATAAGTTTCATATCTGATTTTGATATCGAAAATGATAAATTGTTTTAGGTATGTTTTTTCAGTTCGTCCTATCGCCATGTGGAACGGAGGAAAAAAAAATTCAGCACCTTGTTTTCTCGGAATGTTTCAAGTGAGTGCCCATCTGTCCACAACACAGGACAATCCGAAGTTTAACGCAACGATAAAAACCACCGGATTGACTTGTTCTATTCCTTATCACCTCCCAGTTCTGGATTGTAGGGCTGTTTTGCTGAAAAGGAAATGTGTTTTTCGGCTTTTAACATTCCCCAAAGCTGCGTTTTCAATGTGAAACTAGTGGTGTCAACTGAGACTTCGAATTTAAATATTATTCTAGTTTTTTAATGATCTTAATGAATACTCAAGATAGGAATGTTCGTGTAAAATTTGTGTATTTTTCATAACTTATGAAAAATATTACTAAATAATAGTCCCAAGCCAGTTGAAATGCTAACATCCCTATCATAATCGCTTATTTTCATCCCCAGAGGACTATAAAGATATTGGCTCACACAAACGCCATTGATGGCCAATCGATCTCTTGGAACTTTTTGTCATCTTATCCTCTGGCTTTTTTTTTGCTAAACCATCCTCGCAAGACCAAAGAAATATAATAGATTTGGCAAAGGATGAAAACACGGAGGGGAAAAAACGTTGTCTTCTCCTCATGCGATATTGAGTGACGAAAACGCCCGTCATGTCCGTTCGAGGTGGAAAAAGTAGGCGCTGAAAAATCTGTTTCCGATGGTAGATATGCAGAAGTACTTAAAGATATATTAATTTTTGAGTAAATCCACCCTCCAGTGAATTCACAGAGAATCCGAAGTCAAATTTATACCGGTCGTCAGTCAGTAAGTAGAAAGAAAATCCCGAAGCTGCAAACTTGTCGAAAACTGTAAGGACGGAGGAACCTTTTTCGCATCTTCCGATGTTGCCCGGCTCGTTGAGTTTTGGAGTGTGAGCTCGTTGACGATGATGCATGAAGAATGGAAGATAAAGGCGGATTGAATTGCCACCGCCTCGCCTGTCCGATGGTTGCGGAGCATCATCTCTGATTGTCGTCCTATAGAACTAATTCTGGAGAAAATTTACAGATTGTCGAGGTTTGCGAAACGAATCGGCCTGTCCAAACGAATTTAAACATCATCAATCAAGGGCCAGTTGAGGAAATGCGGATGCGAATTGTGAAAAGTTCTGCTGTCCCATTCTTCAGCAAATTATAAATGAAGCGAATTTGCAGCTTCAACTGTTTTAATGAATAACTTTGGATATTTTTCTTCTATACATATGTTTGGAACCAAATTTAGTCTAAATATTATGGACTTATTCATGATCATTTTTCATATTTCCAATAATTTCATTACATGGATTGTTTTGACATAAAGTTCATCATTTCTCAACACTCCAACGTGCATCTGGGAACTATTACAATTGATTTTTTTGAAAGGGAAATTTAAAATTTTATGTTTCACTATTTATTTGTGTGCTCCTAACAAATTAACTTTCTTTTTTTTTTAATTCGTTAATTCCGGAACAATTTTAATCAGATCTTCTGTGTCCGATAATATCACGAATCTCTAAAACCTGAAACCATTGATTCAATCTTGCAACTTCCAAAATGACATTAGACCATACTTGGGTAATGTATCATTTCCTAAACTTTTATTCATAGAATCTGTACGCACCATAATTAAAGTTCAATAAATTCTAACAAAACTGACAAAAATCTTGTTTAATTTTTTAAATTTTTTCGACTTTATATAACAATTTAATTTTTTTATGCCATGTCTTAAAAGCGTATTACCCTCAAACTGCACTGATTAGATATGATGAATCTCCTGCCATATCTGTATGCTGTATGCGCATATTACCCAACATGCGCATATAGGAACACTTCCCCTACATGGTGTTTCGATAGAAGGTCCAGCAGCAGCGATGCCAACCATACCGATTGTTAATACTTATTCGCGACACGAGGGAATACAAAGGGGCCTTGGGGGGATTTTCTCTTCCGAGGGAATTGGTCCGTTTGGTTCGGTGGTTGAGGTAGAAGAGAGCTCATTTATTTTCTTGTTCATTTCCGTTTGTAATCCACTGTTATACAATTCAATTTGTTACATAATTCATTAATGTCAAAAATAGTGTGATGTTAATATATGTACGAGGGGTTTTTAAGTAACTACAATTATTTAAATATTCTGTATCACTATCCACTACATACTCCGCCACGTTTGAAACGTTACGTTTCAACATTATCAATTTTAGGAACGTCGCTTATAATTTGATTGGGACCCTGGGCTGCTTCGTTGGTTCCGTTGAGCTTGTCTTCCTGCTGATTCGCTGGCTCGTCTACCGGAAGTACGCATATTTCCGTAAGTGCGCGTTTGAAGACGCCTTTCGCTGTTCGTACCTCGAAAACCCGAGATTGTCGGTCGGTTCCTTGAAAAATGGACACGACGCGTCCTAGCGGCCATTGCATCGACGGCACCTGATCCACCTTGAGAAGCACCAGCGTTCCTTCTTTGATAGGATCGACGGTTTTGGTTTGCCATTTCGTTCGCTGATGAAGCTCGCTGACGTACTCCTTGGCCCATTTCTTCCAAAAATCTGGGACCGAACACTGCATTTCCTGAAATCGACGTATTTGATTCATTGTTTTAGTTGTCAAATCAGGTTCTGGTAATGAGAATAACGGTTCTCCGATGATGAGGTGGCCCGGGGTCAAGGCAGTTAAATCTCTAGGATTGTTTGAAAGTGGAGTTAAGGGTCGAGAATTTAATATACTTTCGATTTGCACCACTGCCGTCATCATTTCGTCAATATTAAACGAGTGATTTCCAAAAACGCGACGAAAATGGTGCTTGAATGATTTAACTCCCGCCTCCCAAAGTCCTCCGAAGTGCGGTGAACGCGGGGGAATGTGATGAAAAGTGATTCCTCTTTGGAGACAAAAATTGTTCCAATTTTCAGTTTTGAACTGATTGAGGAATTGTTGGCGCATCTCTTTCAGCTCCTTACTTGCGCCGATAAATGTAGTAGCATTGTCGCAGTACAAATGCGTTACGCGACCCCGACGACCGACAAACCTCTTAATTGCATTTATACAAGATTTTGACGAGAGATCGAACACGATTTCTAAATGGATGGCCTTGGATACCATGCAAACGAAACATGCAACGTAAATTTTGACGGATGCGCTTCGTCCATACAATGGCCTCACCAAAAACGGTCCACAATAATCGAGCCCCGAATTGCTGAAAACGCGCGCAGGTGTTATTCGAACTTCTGGAAGCGGAGCCATGATTTGATGATTTATTCGTGGTTTACTACGGAAACATTGGACGCACGCGTTGACGACCTTTCGCGCAATTCTTCTGCCATTTAAAGGCCAAAATCTTTGTCGTATCGTTGCCAAAAGTAAGCTTGGACCGGAATGTAACGTTTGCAAATGAAGTGAACGCGCAATCATTTCTGTTAACCGATGGTTAGCTGGAAGTAACATGGGGAACCGGTTGTCGTATGGAGCCGACAGTTTTTCAAGGCGACCTTTTATTCTCAGTATTCCTTCAGAGTCAAGGAACAAATTTACTCCCTTCACCAGGGACTTAAAGTTGAGCTCAGCTTGTTCCCCATCCTGACCCAGATTCTGTAATCTTTTAATTTCAAACGGAAATTCTGTGGACTGAACCATTTTAACTAACGATTATAATGCTCTATCATATTCGAAAGAAGTTAGATTTCCAAGAATCCATTTTTCCCGAGGGCTGGTCCAATTTTTATAAAATCTGTAGCAGTATGCCGTAATTTTGAGAAGTTTGGCCAAATCTGAATATTTTTCTATTAAATTAAGATAATCATTTTGAATAACGTTTGCAGTGAGCGACACTGTTGGTTTCAATTCCTCCGAAATGTTGTTCGAAGTTTTATTAAAACTTTGCTTTAGCCAAAATTCAACAGGTTGAACAAGAGAAGCTGGCCGATGCCACCAAAGATTATCGTTAACAATTTCGGAAGGATGTAAACCGCGCGAGATTTTATCAGCAGGATTAAGCTCTGATGGCACATGACACCATTTGTGATCTGTTTTTATCATTTGAATTCGAGAAATCCGATTGGAAATGAATATTTTCCATGACGAAGGAGGGGAGTTTATCCACTGAATGGCGACACTAGAATCTGTCCAAAATGTCACATTGCCTGAAAAATCAGAAGATTTCAAAACTTGATCAACGAGTTCGCTGCCTAAAAGGGCTGCGCATAGTTCTAATCGAGGTATTGTCAACTTTATAATGGGCGCGACACGAGATTACGAAATGAGAATATTACTGCATAAGTTCCCTTTTCCATCCTCCGAAACGACATAAATGCAGCATCCGTATGCACTTTCGGATGCATCACAAAAGCAATGCAATTTATAGTTAATGTTACGCATAACTCGTCTTGAGATTCTGAGTTTTTGTAGTAGAGGAATTTGACTGCGAAACCTTTTCCACCATGATGCGAGCTCCTGAGGAAGGGGCGTATCCCATTCATATTTCCCCATCCACAATCTTTGCATAAAGATTTTAGCTGCGACAACCACTGACCCTATTAGACCAAGAGGGTCAAACAAGCGAGCCATTTCTGAAGCCACCGATCTCTTAGTTATCTGCTCGATAGAATCGAATTCTGGGATTTTGAACGCAAATTGATCTCGATGGGGATCCCATAGAAGCCCTAATGCCTTTACAGAAGCAGCACGATCAATTTCCACCAAGTCGGGCATGTCGATCAATTCGACTGGAATTTTTTCTAAGACACGACGATCATTTGCGCACCACTTTCGATGATTGAATTTTGCTGTATTCAAAAGATTTTTAAGTTGAATGGTTGCTTCTACTGCTGTTGCTAAGTCATTATGTCCTGCGAGTGTGTCATCAACATACGTTCTTCGCAAAACAATATCGGCACCCAGAGGAAACCGTGAACCTTCATCTTGAGCTAATTGGTTCAAAACTCTAGTTCATAAGTTACCGTTTTTAATTGATAAATTTGAAGCTTTGAGTCAGATTCGTTTCGCCAAATAATTTACAACAACTTTCTATCGTCTGGGTGTACCCAGATCTGCCTAAACATTTTTTCAATGTCGGCAATGAACACAAATTTTGGCATTCGAAAATTAATTACTATTGATAATAGTGAAGGCTGAACTGTAGGTCCAGAATATAAAATGTCATTTAAAGCGTATTGATTTCCCCCTTTGCATGTAGCATCAAAGACAACGCGAGTTTTTGTGGTCGTGCTATCTGGGCGTTGAATTGCATGATGTGGAAGAAATAATTCGAAATTACCTGTTCGATAGCTAGGTTCCAAGTGTCTTAAGCGCGCGTATTCCTCCATAAACCGAAAATACTCGTTCTGAAGATTAGCATCCGCCCGAAATCTTCGTTCGATTCCGAGAAACCGACGTTGCGCCATCTCGAAACTATCACCCAAGAACGCTGCACGATCATCCCAAACTGGTAGTCTGTGGAAGTGAGTGAGGATTTCTTGATAGATTCACCTAATGAGGGAAGATGTAAAAGTGTGTGATGCCGTTTCGAGCACACAGTACATGGGCCTGAATTGCAATTTTTAGCCATGTGATAACCCGAGAGACAGTTAATACACAATTTGTTTTGTTTAACGAAACTGAATCTGGCCTTCGGCTCAAAACCTTTAAATTTTTCGCACTGATAAAGGGAATGAAATTGACTGCAGCATGAACATCTTTTTGTGGGTTGAATTGCCATGTACGAATGAGTCGGCTTAGATTTGATAACAGGTTTATTTTCGGGTTTGGGTTGATCTGACTGTGACATTCGAACCGATTGAAGCATACGAGATTGCTTTCTAATAAACGCGACCAATTGTTCATAGGATGACCGAACCTCATCCGAGCATTGTTTCTCCCACTCCTTTAAGGTAACTGTATCTAAACGACGACTGAGACTTTCGACCAACACGGAATTCCAATGCTGTTCGGGAGTCTCGAGTTGATTTAAAATATTCACATGTCGATCAAATTGGTCAACCAGTTCAGCTAGCCCTGAGGAGGATTCGCGTTTAAGACAAGGTAATTCGAATAAAGCAGCTATGTGTCTTTGAATTAAGAGATGAGGATTGTTATAACGTTGCTCAATTATGTTCCAACCGATAGTATAGTTTTCTGAAGACACTTCTAATGATGCGATTATGCGATGTGCTTCACCTTTTACTGCCGCCTTTAAATAATGTAGTTTTTGTACAGAAGTTAAATGTCCATTATTGTGAACGAGAGATTTGAATAAATCCCGAAATTCAATCCAATCATCCGGATTCCCATCGAATTCAGAAATTTTGATTTCGGACAAACGAATAGCTTGAGCCACTGAGTGACTTGAAATATTACGAGAAGTTTCGATTGTTGCAGGTGAACCAGGAAGTTTATCTAAAAGTGAGGCTTTGAGATCGACATACATATTCTCAAAATCGATACGTTCTTCAGATAATTCTTCCGAATCAGGAGATTGAGTTCAATATCGTCTTGAACATCTAAAAATTGTAGCCAAAGCATATCCAGCATATCAATACGAATGTATACTTGATACTGCTGACGAATTTGAAAATCATCCGAGAATTTTTTTTTATGAGACCCGCTGAGCCAAGAATTGATGCTCTACGACGGGTCAAAGTTTTTAATTTGGTCGCATTTGATAGACTTTTTGGCTTCGGAGGCATTGTAATGATTGGCGAGAATGGTTTTCGGACAGTGTAAGTGACGACGTACCTTGTGGGTTGGTTACTTAGCCTGCTCACCGGGGAATCTCCGTTTTCGTCGCTGACCTCGATGATACCAAGGTCTTCCCAGACGTCGTCGGAATCCTCCAGATAGCCTCGATATAGCTCCTTCCTAATAAGGTTAACGACAGACGCGAGCCAGCGTGGCTCCGAGAACAATGGACTGTCTCACCAACGGCAAAACGAGCGTAAGTTTTGCACTTACAGCACTCTAACCAAACGGACTTGCGATAAAACTAATTCCGGCGAGACGAGTCCCGGGTTTCGGCACCATATGTTAATACTTATTCGCGACACGAGGGAATACAAAGGGGCCTTGGGGGGATTTTCTCTTCCGAGGGAATTGGTCCGTTTGGTTCGGTGGTTGAGGTAGAAGAGAGCTCATTTATTTTCTTGTTCATTTCCGTTTGTAATTCACTGTTATACAATTCAATTTGTTATATAATTCATTAATGTCAAAAATAGTGTGATGTTAATATATGTACGAGGGGTTTTTAAGTAACTACAATTATTTAAATATTCTGTATCACTATCCACAACACCGATTTTCCGGTATTTATACCGATTTTTGAGCAAAATTTTGACCAAGTATCGGTATATACCGATTACCGATTTTTGGCAAAACATACCGATTTCATACCGATTTTTAAGATTTTAAATCGAAATTCATTCCACTTCAACATACCCACTTCACTCAAGCTATCCTTGTAAATGTTCCGTAGAAAGAAGACAAAGTTCGGTAGCTGGCGTGGCGTAACTTCGATCTGTACAACTTTTAAAGTATTCTGCAAAGATATCGGCTCACTCTCATAATTCGTTTGTTCCTTTGTTCGGTCAAATAATGCACTATTATGGTACTCAACCTCGAAACCAATGGACTAAGCTCAAGGCTGATATTTGACCTTCTGCGACTGCCAATAGAAGATTCTTAAGGTCAATCTCAATTGACGATCGCATTAAAGCTCTTGTCTCGTGAGATGCTAACTTTTCAAAGGAAATACATACACCGTTTTAATATAATCCTTGTTCAACTCGTCGCCAGATGGGGTATGTCGAGATTTGAAGTGCAATCAGATACAATCCTTCTGCATCCTGTTAGCCAAATAAATGATATCATAAGTATCTAACTGCAGAGATCGCAGAATTAAAGACCACGCCAGGCAAAATGGGTACTTTCAGTTATAGTAAAACCACTGACCATACTGACTGGACACTCGATTTCGTTTCCTGGATAATTTTTTCAACAGCACGCAATGTCGATTCCAGAGTGCGCATCGATCGATTTGAAGAAATGCTAAGTGTCATGTCAGTGTGGTCAATGGTAAAACTATGTGTTTTTTTAATCTTTTTCGGAAGAACACCTGGAACACCTGGATTTGAGACTAATGCGTGATTTTTCATAAAATAAAATTAATTTTTCATTGGCTATAAAAAAATTCAAGCCACAACTCTCTATAAGATATTCTAAAACTCATTTAGTTAGCTAGTTTTGAAATAAAAATAAACATTCATAAGAGTTCTTAGACTTGCTGTTTATTGCAAGCTTCTATTTAAAGAAAAATACGTTAGGAAATTAAAAATGTAAGCATTTTTGAATATCCACCTCAAAAACCGATTTTACATACCGATTTTTGGGATTTACATACCGATAAACGATTTTTTTGGGTTTCAAAATACCGATAGAAATGTGACATCACTGTCCAGCAGTTGATCGGCGGAGCTCGATTTGTACGCTCGTGTCGGCCGATTCCATCACGTTCACTGTGGTGGATTTGGCTAACGCGCCATTGTACTTAAGCGAAGATTGCGGTTTCAAGTCCCGTCGGTGAGCCATTGTATCTTTTTCGAAAAATTTATGATATTTACGGCTTATGTTCTTTCTTTCTTTCTTTGATTCTTCATGTTTCTCTAATATGTACTTTTCATTACCTTCGAAAATTTGATTATTTTCAGATACGAAGATGAACCAAGACGAATTCATTTCATTAGTATTGAACAATATCCTAACAATAAGATCCCAGCAAACATTTAAGGAGGTTTATCGCAGGAACAACAGAACTATTCAATTAATTATACCAGATGAATAGATTGTATTAAACTTACCAAAATAGCATATAGCTACAAAAGTGGAGGCGATATATCTACAATGACAAGCACAAAATGAAAAATAAAACAATTTTAAGTAATTTGAGTAAAACGAAAAAAAAAAATTCCCCGACCGAGATTTGAACTCCATTACTCCGAGTTCGCAATCCGGTATCTTTCCACGATGCCAACTTTTCTGTTGATATGAACCACGCTTTAGCTCTATAGGTAAAATTTTCCTTTAACGAAACGGTCATAGGAAGAAAGATAGAGATCGGATAGAGTTTCAATCGATGGACCGCCCATTTATCGTAAATCGGTTCATTCAAATCGTAAATGTCGAATTAGCATATTCCCAACTTTTTGGAGACCTATTTACGAATTGACTTAACTGTTATCCGACTCAACTATTTTTGGGCAAAGCTTGTCGTAAATGAATGATTGAAAATCACTCAATATCAACTTGTTCACGAAGATTATTGAAAATGTCTTAATATTCGATTTGGATTATCATTTCTATTACGATTTCATGTCATTCTCGTGGTTGATGCATTCCGCAAGAATTAAATTTTCAACCAAAATAGGTATCGAGTAAAGAACATCTGGTATCGCTTTCCTGTTTGAATTAAAAAAAAAAAACACAAATCCATCCAACAATTCGGACAGATAAACATAAGGCTTCCAATCCTGCCACAGTGAATAAACAACGGAAACAAGAATAATCCTCTTATAAAAATGATACAATTGTACAATAATAAAGCACGGTTGCCGGCTCTTGAGAAACGGGAAAAATTAAACCTCTCATCATAACCGTGCGGGATCGATACTTGAAAAATTCAACCACCCCTTCCAATGCTGTGGCTTTAACCCTTTTTTTCCTTTTGGAATTGCTTGTACCACCCGAGGCAAAATTTGTTAGAATAATAACAAAGCCACAGTGTAAATCATCCCGAATGATTTCCATTTGTTTGAAAAAATGATTACGTTGAATGTTTATATTCACAATCATGAAAGTACCTTAAAACATTTATCATTAAATGAGGTATGGATTAATGATTTTATATCAAATTAAGCTGAGCTCATTTTTAAAAAGACTATTTTTGATCCAAAACATTGCATAAATCGTTGATCCAAATGGCATTTTTAACACATAAAGACTGGGGAATCTAATTCTCGCCTCTAATCTCCAGCAAACCGGAAACGAGCGAAAGAGTTCTCGAAGAAAAAGCCCACTGGCACTATTTTCAATAATTCAATTAGCTCATGAAGCGTGAAAATAATAAATAACGTTTTTTCCTCTCGCTCTTAAACCTTAGAAGGGGTAAAACGCAACACACCGGTTTGGCAAATCTTGTTTATTTACGTTAGAATTCAAAACTTCGACATCCATCGAAGAACGGGTGCCTAAAACTACAGGAAAGAAGCGAAAAATTGCTCGCCCCGATGACTTTCGTCTGCCTTCAATCCGTTCGAATGGCAACATCAACATCACCCAGTAGGCTGTGTTCTGTGAAAGGTAAGGAAGAATCCGCAGCTCCTAGAGCCACATCCGATAGGAACACCTTTTTCTTGGCCTTCTTAGGTTCGTACTGCCTCTTGTCGGGGGAAGAACGAAGGATCAAGTCGAGAAGCTCACAGACCGTGTTACTTTGTTTGAATGCCCTTGGGCGATCGCTGGAAAGTAAAAGTGCTGAGCACTCTTGGAAGAAGTAAGTTTAGATAGGTATGATCCCAGCATCTCAGTTTAGAGAATAAGGCTGGTGAGAGCCAAGAAGTTGAGGATAAACATTGCATTAGCCCTGAGGCTGTTTTCGATTCCAAGTGTCTTTCGAAAATGGCTTGTGTTTAAAATCCGGTGCCACCTTTTTGGTAAGAAAGTTCAACAACACAATCCATAGCTTTCATAAATTTGATTTTTTTAATGGTTCCAAAATGTTCAAGTATTGCAAATTTGAGACACAAGTCACAAAATCAAAACAAAATTTCATATTTCTTGCTTTTTTCTTTAATTTTTATTGAATTACCAAAATAACTAGATCATTATTCGATTAGTATTTTCACACATACATACATCAAAATTTTTGTTGGTTTTGAAAGATTAACTGTTTTCGTTTATCTTTTATCAATTTACTCAATTTTATTCTCATTTATGGCTTTGGTGAAAATGCGGAAGAAATTACGAAACGCTTGTGTAATTTGGACATTATAAAAAAAGATCTTTTTATAGAGACTCTTCCACAAAGTAGTATGTGTAGTATCTGAAAAAGAGTGAAAAGAAGAAGAAAACAGAAAATAAATATAAAAAAGGATGCCATAAGTGTAGATAAAATAAAAACAAATAGAAAAAGTAATAAAAATGGATTCTGTGAGTTGGAGAACAAAAATGAAGATTCAAAACAAGGGTATGAAACAGCAAAAGAATAATTGAAAAAGGAGCAAAAATGAGAGATGAAGAATAAAATTTAGAAAAAAAGATACCGGAAGTTGAAAAAAAACGAAACATGTACAAATAAAAACGGAGGTTTAAAAAGGGAGGTTGTAAAACGGAAGAATTTATAATAGAAGATTTATCGAAAGTAGGAAATGGATAATATAGAACTGTATCTGAATAAACAAATATGAATTACAAAAAGAAGAATAATTGACAGAAGGCAAATGAAGTTCAAAATTTTTCAAAAGAGATAATGTCATTGGAGAATGGATACAGAGAACAGCGAAAAAGAGAATAAACAAAAGGGAGAATAGAAAAATTTACACTTCAGGAGTAGGGGAAAAGTTCATATAACGCCCCATGTGGCTAATACGCGCCACCTTTGTTTTGAAGAATCTGAAACATTTTAAGCCTGCAAAATATTACCAATTTGTTTTAAATGCTGTGATTGGTCATGGCAAGTGTGATTTTTTCCTTTAAGTGCCCCTGTTTCGTGATAATTTCACAATCAGGTCTAAAACCATATTTTGAGCGTTAATTCAGCCCAAAAAATCTACTTTTCATTTTTTTCAAAATTTTGATTGTCCGTTTTGATTTTCTTTTCAGTCAAAGTGTCTGTAAGTATTGGTGTGTTTTCGGTCTTCGGCTGCTTTCGGGTGTGTTCGGCTGCTAGGCGCATATTGAATACACAGCAGCGCGTATTTGCAACACAGTTTTGTTCTGTGGCTTTGAATATGGTTTTTAAAAATCAAGTTTTTGAAGCAACTATAGCAATTTGAGTAATAAAATATCATAGGCATTTGTAGAAAACACTTTTCTTCAACGATTGCACCCATTTTCAACACAATTTGTACGTGGAATACATAGAAAATCAGCGATTCGCTTAGGTGGCGCATAATAGGGCATGTTCCCCTATAGAGGGGGAGGCGAATGTAGGAAATAAAGTGAGAATAACTTTAGGGTAACGCGCCCCATTATACTCCTCCTAAGTGAATCGCTGATTTGCTATGTATTCCACGTACATTTTTCATTAAAAACGAGTGTACTTGTTGAAGAAACGTGTTTTCTAAAAATGTTTATGATTTTTTATTACTCAAATTCAATTACTTGCTTGAAAAATTTCATTTTGAAAAACCATATTCATAGCCACAGGACAAAACTGTGTTGAAAATAGGGGAAAAGTTCATATAACGCCCCATGTGGCTAATACGCGCTCCTTTGTTTTGAAGAATCTGAAACATTTTAAGACTGCAAAATATTACCAATTTGTTTTAAATGATGTGATTGGTCACGGCAAGTATGATTTTTTCCTTTAAGTGCCCCTGTTTCGTGATAATTTCACAATTTAGGTTTTTCTTCATTTCGTTCTAATTTTTAAAACACTTTCAATAAGGTGTCACCAAGCAGAGAAAAACGATAAAGACAAAATTTTCTGACACATCGCTAAAGGAGAATCTAAACTATGATTTTATGCTAAAAAATCATACTGAACTCGCTAAGGTATGCTTTTTATGGGTATGTTCTGTCACGGCCCATGTGCTCGTTAAAACGCGCCTATCGTAGTAGGCTGAAAATAGCAATAATTTTTCAAAAAGGCCAATTTTCATTGAAAATGAACAAAAAGTCTAAAACCATTTTTTGAGCGTTAATTCAGCCCAAAAAATATGCTTTTCATTTTTTTTTTAAATTTTGATTAGTCCATTTTGATTTTCTCCTCAATCAAAGTGTCTGTAAGTATTGGTGTGTTTTCGGTCTTGGTTGCTTTCGGGTGTGTACGGCTGCTAGGCGCGTATTGAATACACAGCGGCGCGTATTTGCAACACAGTTTTGTTCTGTGGCTTTAAATATGGTTTTCAAAAATCAAGTTTTTGAAGCAACTATGAATAATAAAAAATCATAGGCATTTGTAGAAAACACTTTTCTTCAACGATTACACCCATTTCTAACAAAATTTGTACATGGAATACATAGAAAATCAGCGATTCGCTTAGGTGGCGCATAATAGGGCATGTTCCCCTACGTGCCACTGTCTATTCAATACGCGCCTAGCAGCCGAACACACCCGAGCAGGGATGCCAGGTGTTGAGGATAAAAAATCTGGGCAATTTTGAAAAAAAGTCTGGGTGTGTCTGTGCATAAGGTAGATCACGAATTTGGTAGTAATAAAACAAGAAATTTGGCGATGCGTGTGAGCGGGGGGGGGGGGGGGGGTTGGTTTGTGCTGTGGGTTATTTTCGAGCTGAGAACTATATAACAAGCACTGTTTTTTACCACGTACCATGCCGATCTTATTTAAAAAAAATGTATGTTTAATGAATGATTGGTCAAATACCAATGATTACAAGCGAGATTTCAGTCCCATCAGGCACTTACGGATCAAATTCGCTACATAAATATTGATTTCATCACTTAATTTTAAAAGTCTGTAAAATCTGGGCATTCTCAGCAAAAATCTGGGCAAAATCTGTGTCTGACAAATATCTGGACGAAGGGTCAAAAGTCTTGGTTTTACAGACAAATCTGGGCACCTGGCAACCCAGCACCCGAGAGCAGCCAAAGACCGAAAACACACTAAAACTTACAGATTATTTGACTAGAAAGAAAATCAAAATGGATCAATCGAAATATAAAAAAAATAAAAGTAGGTTTTTTGGGAATATTAACGCTCAAAAAATGGTTAATAACTTTAAGTTCCTTATCAATTAAAATTGGTCGATTTCAAAAATTAATGCTTTTTTCAGCATATTACGATTAGCGCATGGGCCGTGATAAAACATACCCATTAAAAGCATATTTCAGCGAGTTTAGTATTATTTTTAGCATAAAATCATAGTTTAGATTCTCCTATATCGATGTGTTAGAAAATATTGTCTTATTCATTTTTCTATGCTTGGTTACAACTTATCGAAAGTGTTATAAAATTTAGATCGAAATGAAGAAAAACCTACAGGGGTATTTTAAGAAAAATTCATACTTGTCATGGCAAATCACAGCATTTAAAACAAATTGGTAATATTCCGCAGGCTTGAAGTGATACAGGTTCTCCAAAACATCAGTGGCGTGTATAATCCACATGGAGCGTTATATGAGCTTTCCTCTAATTGTTAAAACAAACGGAAAAGGAATAGCCTGCTAGATGAATGAAAAGAACTTTTTGTGAAAATGCGTCAGTATAAGAAATGAGAAATGATTGAATGATTGGCATCACTATCAATAGCCGAAGATGAATTACTTGGTTTGGTATAAAAGAGCAAGATCTTTTGTTAGAGCCAGCGATGCCCATATACCGATTTTCCGGTATTTATACCGATTTTTGAGGAAATTTTCGCCCAACCATTTTATGTTTTTGATTATTTTGAAAATGTTATGTTAAAATAATTAAAAGCATGAACATAGAAAATAAGAATTATAAAGTTCTGGCTGTGGAAGTACGATTAGTGATTAGTGATAAGTACAAAATTGATAAACTATCATCATATTTTATATGGGACTTAAGTCGGTACGAAATCATACATTCTACTTTTTGTTCTTCTTGATATTACAAATTGCCCTACTTATTGATAGTTTGGCCTACTATATGTCCCTCTTTATTACATTTCATTCTTGTAAACCTACTTTCAATCTTTTTTTTTCTTACCACACCTTCACTCATCAATCAAAATTCAGTGAATTCTCCGCAAAGTGCTACTCATAATTTTTATCTATCACCGCTTCGCTAATTAACTTTATAAAAAACACCACCTTCTCGGCCCACATCCAACAACATTCTACCGAGTTGGTCAAATGTAAACTTCCGGATACGCTTAAAAATTTTTACCCTTTCGGTCGAATGTACATATATCCGTGTAGGTCGCCTGTAACCGTTCCTGCGGTTTGCATTATTTACTTTCATAATTAGCATGCTTCATTTACAACCGGCCTACTAAGTATTTCAGGGTGTGGATTCCATTTTGGACGTCCGTCATTAAAAAGGAAACGTCCATTTGACACGTTGCACATCGCAGCAGGCGTGGAAAATCTCACCCAACTTTTTCCACTCGGATCACCGGATCGGAAGAGTGGCTTAAGGAGAGAGATGTGGTGGAGGCATTCACTGAATCAGATGTGTTTTGGGGTAATCTCTCAGTTGTTGCGTAAACAGCAATTTTGCGGCGGCATTTTTGATGGATGACATCTGATACCGATGTCCGTGTCCAGGAACCAGCTCGATGCAATACAAACAACAATGATTGATAACACGCACCGAAACAGATGTGCCGCTGCCTATTGTGCAAGTGTTTATCTGCATCGTTTAGCAATAAATGGACAATGCGGTTGGGATATCATGATACGATTTTCGATTTCAGCGCAAGGCTTCCCCAGTTATCATCTTTTATTCTACCTGTTCGGTTCATGTCATGTGAGTGGTATAATTAGTGGTAAATTTTCTCTCCCTGTGGCCTCCTAGCTGCTTGTCCGGATCCAGCCGTGTCACCGATTCCACACCGAAATGAGGGAAGAAAACCGCTGCATCCGAGTTAATATGTAAATAAGCATAGGAACCGCAAAGAGGCTGTTAATTAAATACAAAACAAGCAGCGCACACATGGCATGGCGCTTCTGGTGAAGTTTTCGGTAACTTGAGCCTCGTATTCAGTCGGAGGTTTATACGGATCGATTCCTCACTTTGGGAGCAGCTCGTTCAGTAAGAAATGTCATGGTGTTTTACACTCTGTTTAGTGGCGCCTCGCAGTGAGTGTAACGCATTTGATGCAATCGATAATTGACTCAGCATCTTTCGCTGTTGCCCAAAATAATGGGCCTTAGGGCGATTGATGCTATCATTAAGCCATTATTGTTTACCATATAGAGAGCTGTTATTGGCAACGATGTCGTTACATTCTGACTAACGAATTAAACGATTTTTTTTAATCTTACGTTAAGCATGAATCACTCAAAAATGGGCACATAAATTTCAAAGCTGATTCGTTTAAACCAAACGCTTTTTCAGAAGAAAATAGTTGTTACGACAAAAAATTTCATTAAAAAAAAAATCTACCATTGCTTATTTGAAATGTACCTACACCCACAAATCAGACTATACTCCAATAATGAACTTCATGAACTTCAGATTTTTTTTTTATTTTGAAACAGTTATTACTTTTTTTTCGTGAATTGCTTTTTCATGAAATTTGCTGGATGTGCAAAAATTTCTTCTTCCATACAAATTTCCATACAAAATTGAAACGCGTTGCGCTAACTGTAGAATCAATCAAATCATCTCAAATTTTACACTGATGCTTGAGAAAATTGAGAAACAATATAATTTGAATCTCGTGTAATAACCATATCAGATAGAAATAGCGAATGAGATTGACTGAAACCAATTCCTTGGTTTAT
The DNA here is from genome assembly GCF_029784155.1 of Uranotaenia lowii. Taxonomy (NCBI): domain Eukaryota; kingdom Metazoa; phylum Arthropoda; class Insecta; order Diptera; family Culicidae; genus Uranotaenia; species Uranotaenia lowii. The sequence goes on along the minus strand of NC_073692.1, from coordinate 9,344,395 downwards.
AAACAATCGATTCTAGTTAAAAAATTCAAAGTTTTTGTAACTAGATGAAAATATTTGCACTTTAAGGTCAAGTGTCTCGAAAAAATGCTGATGGCGTTCAGTTCGGTCTGGTCGAATCGCGACCAGTTAAGCATATTACATGATATTTTGATAACTTGAATTCCTAATGCCTTTCTGAAAAAAATGAAATAGGATAGTTTAAAAAAAAAATGATCTTCGAAAAAGCATATTTAAAAATAATTTAAATTTTAATAAGTTTTTTTTTCGATTTAGTATGTCACGGGCGTTTATTTCGAAGAAAAAATCAATCGAAGTAACCATTGGTTTAATTTCTTGTTGTGAAGTTTATCATTTCGGACAAACTGAGTAAGCGATCCGCTGAAAATTTTGGTTGTTGTGTTTAAAAATGAAGTGTTTTTACGAAAATTGCTCTAACAGCTCAAGATTTACGCTGAAAAACGTTGGATACTTTCGTTTTCCAAAAGAGGAATCTCTAAGGAAACTTTGGATTCAGTTTTGCGAACAACCAGCTGACGTTCTTTTTCCGGACAGTGCTAGACTTTGCAGTGTAAGTAATTTAAATATTTGGCCTTGATTAAAATACTTATTATTTGTTTATCTTACCAGCTTCATTTCGATGAAAAGGACATTTATTTGTCACCAAGTGGAAAGGTATTAAAGTATCGAAATGCTTTGCCAGTTTTCAACCGCGTTGCACAGTTGCGCTCGAGTGTTGCACGTGGCGAAAACAACAAACCGCAGCTTGTGACTAATCCTTCCAAGTATGAAGCCCATCAATCGGAATTAGTTCAAATTGAGTCCGATTGCCGATACACTCAAACTGAATTCCTGGATGAAGCGTTTCTGCACCCAGAAGGGTTAGGAGAAGTAGCTGTGGGACAACAGCTTGCGACCAATGCTTCTTGCAATCGTTGCACAGAGTCTTCTAGGTATTTATAAAAACTTTAAATACAATGCGAAATTTACAAATGAGTGAATAACATAAGTGAAAATTTTAGAAGAATCGATTGAGCATACTTTCAGATGCCACCCGAGCTCCCTAAATTAACCTATATTTGTCAAACAAGGCAGAAAAAAGAATGTTTGGACTTGAACATTTTCAACCAAATGAGATAGAACTTGTGTGATTTTTTGGTGGCTCAAACAGTCTTCATTCGATTCCTTGAAAAAAAAAAAAAAATCACACAAAATCGGTCTTATTCAGTTTCAAATTTTGAAATTTGATCATGATTTTTTTTCCAAAAGTATTTAAAAAAAATAGGGGAATAGGGGCTCAAAAGGAGTTATATCTTCGTTGGTGAGCATCTGAAAGGATGTCTTATCAATTCTTCGGAAATGTTCACTTAAAAAAGTATGTTTTCATAGATTTTGTAAGTCTAAGACAACATATACTCAAAGTCTTCGCGGTTTAAACGCTTTTTTGCGCAAAATACTAACTTAATTTTTTTGTTAACTTATTTCTCACAGAACTCTTCAGGAGTGCCAGGAAGAAACGCTGAACTAGAAAAGAAAGCTTGAAAACATCTCTGCAAAAGTAGGATCGGATCAATTCCGATTGATGAGCGGCAACTTGAAAAGATTGAGAAAATGTTCGGACTCGAGCATCATCGATTGCGCTGTAGATTTGCATGTGGTTCAACGGCATATGAAATCGAGAGCAAAAAGCGATTTCTTCCAAGTGGAAGAACTCTGAGGAATCGACTGCAATCAATTCATTTTGATAGTGGTGTACTCGAAGAAGTTTACCAGCTACTTTCTCACAAAGTAAGCCACATTGAAGAAGCCGATAAAAATTGTATCCTGATTTTTGACGAGATGGCCATTCAACCGGGATTAAACTTTTGTAACAACCTGAAAAAGTTTATCGCAGAAAACACGCTTCCTGAACATTCTGGTTTAGCCAATCATGTCATGGTGTTCATGTTGGCCGGGTTCCGAAGAAGATGGAAACAGGTTGTTGCATATTTTTTTCGGGAGATTCGATTGAACATGGGTGCCTTGAAGAAATCATCTTCCGAATCATCTTCAGATCAGAATCTGCTCGACTGCGTGTGCATGCAGTTATCAGCGACTGCGGAAGTAATTTCTTTTTTATTTTAATTTTTTATTTCAACGTTATTTATGTCAGAACCTTATTTATAATGGATGGTTTTCAATTGTTCCAGGCAACAACAAACGTTTTAGGAATGATGTAGGAGTACTCCATACGCGTGAAAAAGTGCTCACCAATCGTCCAATCCAGCATCCCGCTGATTCACATCGCCAACTTGAAATCATGCCGGATAAGATCCACGTACCTATTCAAGAGTATGATCCAAGGCTGAGTCGCAAACCTTGTGATACAAGTTGACGAACAAACAGTTGAAGCATTTGGTCTTTCATCTTCGGTAGCCGATATAAAACATTTGCGACAGCTTGTTTTGTTCGAAATGGATTGTGATCTTCGCATGGCATGTGGACTCAAGATGGAAGAGGTCGATTTCTCGAAGGGCATGTCCAGCTTCGAGAAAATGAAGGTTAGGAATTCGACCAAATATGCTAATCATGCGGTAGCTGTGGCACTGAGGATCTTCGCTGATAAAACGGGTCAAAACGATCTGTTGACGACAGCATTTTTCATCGATCAGATTGCTACGTGGTTTACCTACATACATGACGTCTCGTTCGTATCAGTTTGCGTTCAGTCTGAAGAATGCAGATGCGTATTCAAAAGCCATCTCTTCCCTGAACACGTTACAGTACATTGTTCACAACTGCAAGGTTGGAACCAACGGAAGAATCAAACCATGGCAAGCTGCTGTTGTGATGGCTACAGACAGCATGATTAGATTGCAGGAGAATTTTTTACGACATATTATTATTATTTATTAAGGATATATGGGCCGAGCCCGACATCAAGGCTTTGATTTCTTCCTAGGTGGAAGAGTGGTTCAAGATCCTCTCGAAAATGTGTTTTCCCAACTCCGAAGTCGCCGAACGAGATCAAATGCCTTGCAGGTCAAGGATAGTTTGAAGCTCCTTTCGGTTTCCCAGTACCTGAACGACGTCAACTGTTCATCTCACGATTGAGATGAGAGTAGTTGGTTGGCGGAATTCACCAACAACTTGGCTCCCGACAATTCTAATCAACAGCGAATTGATGAAGACACTTACCCAGATCAGGATGATGGTGATTTTATTTTCGCAGAGGATATAATAAGAGAGTGCAGAACTTTGTGCAATAGAAATTCAGAGTTCAACGTGATTTACTACTTGTCAGGCATGATTATGAACCAGTTTGCTGAGCGTTTTCAGGTGTGCCCCGACTGCCTTAGCAGCTGTTTGGCAACCGACATTCCAGTTGATGATGTAGCAGCTTTCACTAAGTCAAAGGACTATACTGGTAGAGCTTTAACCTACGTAAATATTGAGACATTCAATTACTTCGTAGAGTTAGAGGAAATTTTCAAAAAACATATCGAACAACTTAAAGCCGTTAATAAGAAAGTAGACAAAAAACTAAGAAGTTTAATGTATACCGTTCCTGCAGCGCACATGTCTGATTGTCATTCCATCCGAGCCAAAATACTTGCCAAATACGTTTTGTTTCGGTTGCGTATTGCTCGTGTCCAAGTTCCTCGGGAAAATCGAAAAGACAGCAAATCAATGGCCATTTAATAACACCTTAAAAGTTTAAAAAATGAAATACACTTGTCTTTTTTATCCGTTACCAGTGTTTCATTATTTTTTTTAAAAATAAGGATGACACAAGAATCAAAATTATAATTACATTTAACCCTATAACTTGACTTATTCTCTAGCTTTTTTTGAAATTTTGAAAACAAACTCAATCTTCAGTTGGGGAGACAAAAAATTGAAATGAAAATGTGTTCAATATCTTTTGCAAATGTTACTAGCGTTAAGTTCTCTTAAATCTTTCCGAATTACAATACTCCTACTATGGTTATTCAATTTTTCAGAAAGTTTGCTCGATTGGCTCCCGCAAGTGACAGGTCGATTGGCTTCTGTCATCCGCTTTGCCAGACTATATGAAATTATAGCACAGAATTAAAAGGAATCTTTCGATTGCTTTGATTCAGAAAAGTGTGAAAAATTTAAAAAAAATCTGTGATCTGAGACTGATATTATAGATTTTTCTATGATTTTGGTTATCTTGATCAAAAGTCAGATGGTGAATAAGACAAGGGATCGAATATTAGGACATATTCTTTTAAAGTAGTACGTCTGTTGAACCTAACTGAAAAAAAACCTTTGGAATAAACAGATATTTGTATTCTTTTTGAAGACCTTATTTGCAGATAGGAATAAGGATGCCGCCTAGCCAAAAAGCCACGTGTATTTATATCACTCAAAATCGCAGATTGCATTAAGAAAATATTCCCAAATGAAATTTCCCTCTCTCCGAATGAGAGTATGGAGCTTCCATTTCTTGGAGCTTAACTTTTCCGCATCGAAATTGTTGTTGTTGCTGTTGCGGTAAGAAACAACATTCCTCGGTCCACTAAACGTCTTCAAATTTCCACGGTTTGGTGAAATTTTACGCGTCCTCGCCTCGGGGTCCTGTCCTGTCGAAGTTCCACGAGTTTTTGGGAAACGGAACCAAGCCGCCCCTGGGACTCAAAAAGGGTTGCAGAATGCAAATGTCAGCAATCCTCAGAGTTTTCGACTCCTCCCGAACATTGCGTGTAGCTGACGGCAAAATTAAGGTTTAAAAGTCTTACAAGACATCATCGTCGGGAGTTATTAAAAAAGACGGTAGTTTTTGACAGCCAATTTCGGCGCGAGGAGGGTTACATTTAACCAGTGTTTAACTGTTTCCAAATAATCGCTTTCGTTTCCCAGTTGGAGGTCCCGCTGCCGGGAGTGGGAGGAAATGTCACGACGCTAACGAAATTCTGCTTCTTACCTTTTTTTTTTTTCTAAGTCGGGAGAATTTTTCAATTTTCATTTTCACCGTTCTTCTAAGATTTTTTGACATTTAACTAAAAATAGTGATTCTCAAGATTTTTCTGCCACTAAAATACCGTCGAAAGCTTAAATCTGTGATGATTGATAAAACTGAAAATGTTTCAAATTTTGGTTATAAGTCAAAACTATCTCATTAAAACAATTAAACAATCTGAGCAACGGCTTATTGACAGCAACGGAATAAATTTTGACCATCTCAGTAGGCGGGAGATGCCGTCTTGGCAAAAAGGCCCGAAACGATAAGGTAGATGGAAATGGTGTCGTCGTAGTTGGCCTGTTGCTCTTTCTCGGCTGCCAAAACCAGCCAACTTGGCTAATTCCTTACAAAAGCAGCTATGGATTTGGGGAATATAATTCCCTAGCACTGAGTTGCCGATTCAAGTTGGCCTGTCCCGACAGAGCAACCCCTCCTTCTTTGCTTCACCGACTCTCAAAAATGTCGCTGACGCAACAGGTTAGATTTTCCCAGATCCTTAGATAATGTTGTTCCAATAGCCTTCGTAGTGTTTTGCTTCCTACTTCTTCGTCTACCTACTGTTTCCACACTGGCTCAGCTCGAAGGAGTTCTTAACGCCTCAAAAACAATAGCAATAGGAGGGTGTGGGTGGGATAGCAGGAATTATTCCCGAAAATTCCCTCTTGCGCATTTCGGGGTTTGTTTCTGCCGCTCGAAGCAATGTTTTCAAACCAAATACACACGTCGTCGTCGTCGTTTCCGTCTTTTGGTTTGGTGGTGCCGATTCCTTTTACCCACTCCATCCGGCCCGGGGAACCCGATTACCCGAAAAACCTTCCGACCGATCTTCTTTTCGGTGCCCTTTTCCCTGCCATCACGCGGGTCGACACATTTCCGGGAAAGGTCTCCCCGGCTCCGCGCCGCCAAAAACTCGCCGAAATAATCCTTTCGTCATGCCGGAACCACGTACCCTTTGGCGGATTTCTTTTCCTTTCCTCCGTTATTATTATTGTTATTATTCGGTATGATTCAGTTCGCACCCGCTCATCGAGCGTGGCAATTCTTGGAAGGAAAATGATTTGGTTGTGGAACAATTACGACAGGGTTGTAACAAGTTAAGAGAAAATGTATGACTAGTCTATTGAAAACTTGCTTACTGACTGAACATTGTATACATGTTTTCAAGCATTTCATTCGATTGGCAGGTTGGTGAAACAAATTTTTCCGATTTGAAAAATATGATTAATAAAACTAAGTCTATGTCTGAAAAGGGAAAGCTGCTCACACAAGAAAACAGATAAACTTCCCAAAATGTGTGAATATACAGTAATCTGGGTAGTTCATAGAAGCAAAAATTGAAACATAAATTTATGATCTCCTGGATTCATGATTACTTACTTTTGTTTATTTATATCTAAGATTTTATCTTTAAAAGAAACTATTTCTACGTACACATGTACATCTCAAGTATCTTTGAAGCCAGCTGGTTTGTTTCCTCCATTATCACCTTCTTCTTTTCCATAAAGTTGCTTGAATTAATGCCAATCATCATGCTTCTGTACGCATCTGAATGCAGAAATTCAAAAAGGTCAGTGATTGCTGCGATTTTATATGAATGTGCCAAGAGGAACGGCAAAAATATCATTGGGAAATGCAGATGTTGCTCAATTAATTAAGCCTTCATTGAAAATTGAGCTTGAGCTTGAGCTTGCTATCAACTTCGGTCCACCTGTGGCTCGCCCTAGCCAATGGCACAATGGTTGATTTCCGTGATTGATTCGAGGTAATCAATAATGCATAATGAACAAAATGAAAGGTGCTGGGAACAAGCATCACAATCTCACTGTACAGTTTTGAGAACCTCCTACTTTAATGTGAACCAATAACGACTCCGGCCAAGTCCATGTAGTCGATAGGGGGAAGTGCAGCACATGTGGAGGTGTGTTTAGCGGATACCGGCTGTACGCCATCCTTCCACAAATCTCCAAGCTGAGTGTTCGGGGGTAAAGGTTTTGTTACATGGAAAATCACCTTGGTAGGCGACTAAGTCACTTGATGTCACCTCCGTTCCTCATCTCCATAAGAGGCCATTTTTTCCAATTGAATAAACTTTATATTCTTCTACTCAAGAGAAATGAACTTATACATTTCCTATTTCACGTTATTGAGTGTCATATTTGTTTTGACTTACAAACCTGCTAATTTATTTTCAAAACTTGGTTTTTATTACTCTGATTACTACTAAAATAACAATAAACCTTAGGCGGTTGTGAGTTTACAAGTCACAAAAAATGCTATGGTCATTCGTCATTTCTTTCATTTCTAAGTTGCCTCTTTTACAGAAGACGTTTACACTCCAAAAACAAAATGATCAATTTGGTTAGTTTAAATTTCTTTTTAACCCTCTACTGTCTATAAAATTTGACATAAAAACGAATTGAATTACTATTTTACAAAAAAAAATGAGTGAAATATAAGAAAAAAAATGTTGAACCACCTATCCGCAAGACAACAGGTGCCAGACATCGGTTAAAATCTTTATATTATTTTAATGCATACTGTTTATTGTCTTCCCAAGCACGAGTTTGTTTAACCAATTTATGAAACAATAAGGCCATAAAAGTTTTAACTTATTCATGACTAATCGTTTTAAATAACCTGAACAAAATTGAATGAAAATAAATATATTTATTAATGATTTAGTATTGATTACAGCCTATAGAAAATGCATCAAATTTGGGTAGAGTTCTATCACAAATCCACAAGTTTTAGGATAAAATTACAATATTTTCATAATAAAAACTATTAAACTATACCTACGATATTACCATCGTAGTTTAACATGAAAGTGGAAGATAATTAGGAATTTGTTTGTATCACGGTTATGATCTTTTCCACAAAAATTTCAACCATGAACCTTTCAGAATAAAACAATACAAAAAATGCTTAAAATCCGTTAATAGCCAAATCGAAATAAGAATTAAAATATTGATCCGTTCATAGTAGAATTAAATGCCTTGTAAATTAATGTCAAAGCAATCATCTTTAATGTAAATAATCATGTGTATGAACATCATGTATACACATAAGAACAAATTTTGAGTGTATCAATCAGAATAATGCAAAATTTAAGCTTTCTGATCTAGTCAAAGGCTTCGTCGTTCGTGTATCGAAAAACTCATAAAGCAAAGTCACAGCAGGCTAAACCCTAACATATGAAACGCATGGAAAGAAAAAAATTCTTCCTCCGATCGGCAAAACTCATTTCTGCCATGAATATGTCTATCTTTTCCTTAATCTTCTCTAATCTTCTCTAATCTTCACGAATGCATTCTATGATACAATTGTCGGTGCGTCGATGGATTATCGTGATAAACCGTGATAGAATTAAAAAGGAACGAGCTCACCATATTAGAAGCAGCAACAACCGCAACATCATGACTGTTCAACACTGGACCTGGTCTAACCTCATCAGGAAAGAAGCTCTTACTGAAAAAATGTTCACTGAACAACTTGAATTCCACGAATTGGAAGGCTTGTTACAAAAACTCCTTCACTTCAACTCTATCTGAATGTTTGAATTTCGAATTCTTATTAATTTTGCTATAAATTATTTCAAATTTTCTACAGCTGAAAAAAGGCGTGCTGACCTTTCAGTACCCGCCTACTCTTCCGTTTTTACTAAGCCTTCATTGAACATTGACTAGAATGTAAAACTTCTTCAATTAGTTACACTTATGAAATTAACGATTGTTAGAAAGATGAAAAAGTAATATTAGAACTGCCTCACCGAGATTTTCCACTATTTCGCCATACGCACTTTGACTCAAACGAAATGGAAATTATACTTTAGAAGAAGGCTTCTCGAAATTCAACAATTAAGATGTGGATTATTAGTTTAAGTGCTTCTGTATGTGTACTTCTAATGGGAAACAATAAATTTGTTACTAGTTTTGAAAAGGGGACCAAAACTAGTGTCAAATTCACTGGACTCTATTCTTCAATAACGAGTAAAAATCACTTCTAAAATTAGAGTAGTTTACTTTGACGTTTTATTGTTTACTAACAGCCGATGTATCCGCAGTATAAATGTGGTCATCTGCCGAATCTGATCGATAGCTGACAAAATGCTGGAAGTTCCTTAAACTTAATTCGCTCTTGTGACACTAGTGGAAATTTGGATGCATGTAGTTTTTTTCAGGCGCACCGAAATAAAAAAAAACTCCCAATGAAATTATCAAATCTTAAATTTTGCATCATTGGTCCTTTTATGGACGTTCCCTGAAGCCCAAAGTAGCTTTATCTCTCTAGTTTCTCAACTGATTGGTTCAAGAAATTTCTACCGTGACTGAAACAATCGATTAATCGATTGAAAAGTATGTTTTTTAACCCTCTTTTTTACTTTTTAAAATCATGTTCTTGAAAAAAAAAACATCCAAATGTCCTACATTTAGCTTTTTTAACTTAAGTTTTCTTAAACCTCGTCCACACTTAATATTGAATTATAAACATTCCCTTCTACAAAGAATTTTCATTGAAAATATACATTTTAATACTGGAAATTATCATCGGTTATAGTATCGCATCTTATAGTAAGTCATTTAAACCATTATTAATAGAATTCGGAAGGTTTGGTTTTCCTCTGTTCTATTTCTTTCGCAAGAGCGTGTAAAGGCGCTATATCCTAGGTCAATGATCAAAAATGAAAGTACACAAAAATAAAAAAAAACTAAAACTTGTAATTTGTATATTAAACTAAAAACTTGTCATATTTTCAAAAACAAATTTCATCCTTATGATTTGTGATTTCTGTGAGCATAATAACTCATTTCCGCCGCTGAAGATTGATCACAGTCATGCTTCTTTTATCAACAAGGAGCACTTTTTAGCGTGCTTCCAACTCATTGCCCTTCGGAGCGTATGGTACAGGTGGTCCAAGGCTCTTCTCTTTCTTTGTTCCTGACGCAATAAACCTTTCTTTGATTTCTGTTAACAGGTTAAGTTGAACTAAGGCAACTGATTTATGCCCAAAGGCTCAAGCACCAATATTTTAATGATTATATTTGCTTGTTCGCTCGATTTTAAATATATTTTTGCCAAACTGTCAATTAATCCACATCCAGTGTGTGCGATCTACCTACCTACCTAAGGGTCCAGCGCCGATTGACCGGCGCATAGGGCTGAGATAAAAGATCTCCACTGCTGGCGATCCGGAGCCAGCGTCTTCACTTGCTGCCAGCCAAGGTTCTCGTCAACTGTGCGGATTTCAGCGGCTAGACTTCGCCGCCACGAGCTTTTGGGCCTGCCTCTTCTTCGATGCCCATCTGGATTCCAGTCAAGCGCTTCTCTGCAAATCTCGTTTTCATCTCTTCGCAGCGTGTGCCCAATCCATCTCCACTTACGTTCCCGAATCTCGATTTCTAGCGCCTTTTGATGACACCGGCGATGAAGTTCAACGTTTGAGATCCAGTTGCCAGGCCACCAAGCGCGGATGATGTTCCGCAGGCAGCGATTCACAAAAACTTGCAGTTTTCGCGTCGTCACCGCATATGTGCACCAAGTTTCACACCCGTACAGCAATACGGATTTGACGTTTGAGTTGAAGATTCGGATCTTAGTTCGTAGAGAGATCTGGCGTGACCGCCAGATGTTTCGGAGACTCGCAAACGCAAATCGGGCTTTTCTTTGTGTGCGATCTGAGCTCACTTAATTGTGATCGACTTAATTTTTCATCATGCTTTGAAATGTAATCAATTTGTTTCAGCACGCCACTAAATAAAAAGAGTAGGCGTTTGCTGAATTGTCGAGACTGTGATTTTTTTCCAGTGATTGATATGAAAAATTCATACATTTTTAAGATTCCTTCATTCGAATACGGTCAAATTTATAGTGGTACGGTCGTTTGTGTATAAGCTGAGTTGAAGAATATTACGGGTAGTCTGATGAAGAGTTGTTCCATCTGATTTGGTTTGGAAATATGTTTAAGTCCGCGGCTGATGCGCTGCTGCTTTAAAAAAAATGATGAGCTCGATTCTGTATGTTTGGTCAGCATTTTATGAACATCTTCAGTTGTTGTATTAAATGATGAATGAGCAGTAGTAGGTAAGTTCGATAATGTAAGGAAGGTGCAGTTGATTACAAGGTAAGATGTTCGAAAAGAAACAAAATTGTAACTTTTTAATATTGATTATAAATTTAAAAAGCATGACTCTACTATTGAGGATCAGTGGAGAGTAGTATAGAGCATCAATCGAGCGGAAAACTGATACAAAATGGATTGTGGGTTCAAGCCAGCCTGAGTATCTCGGCAAATTTGGAATCATGAGTAGGTGACTTAGGTACCTTTTCAAGATTCTCTATTTGTTTCAAACAGTTGAAAGGGAGTAAGATGAGTCGAGTCAAACCTGTCCCAAGCCAGTGATAACGGACCCCTTGGTTGTGCTACAATTATTGTTGATGAATTAAGCATGAACAGTATTTGAATGTGCGATCAAAACATACACTTCATACCCTTCAGTACGACGCGAAATAAAAATTATTTATAATGTTTCTTGAAATATTCCTTCAAGTACCTAGTTTGTGGATTCATAGAAGTTGTTGTTTCAATGTTTATGCGATTTTCAAAACAATGTTTGATCATTAATAAGAGTCAGTACAACCCTGACCAATTTAGCACACCTAGCAGTTCGAAACGTCTTCACGCATAAGAATATAAATAATTTGAATACCTAATAAAAGGGTAAACATCGCTGCCAGAAACCGAGAAAGCAAAAAAAAACCTTAGAAGCTGTTTGTGTTGTTGTTTTGGTTTGCTGCTCGAATGTCTTTCTCAGTGCGTAAAACTTCGCATCTGTATTTATGCGGGGCTGGAAAACTCGGAATCGGGGAAAGATTTTCGCCGGATGATGACTTGCTGTATTCCTTTTGTTCTTCCGGCGGGCAGCGTTTCACTTTTCCCCAAATCTCCAAGCAGTTCGTGGTGGCATAACAACCCTTTCCCATTCCTACTTCCTTCCATCGCCTTAAGGATGTTTTTATTACGCACGTACGCACTCATCGGCACAAATCTGGAAAATTTCCATTTCCATATAAGCGGAAACGATTTGGCCAATTCGTGGAAGGGGTTGTTGAGGGCAGATGAGCTTCTTTCCTGGGCGGAAACGGGAAGAAAATAATCGTCCGCTCGTAAAGTAATAATAATTCCGAAACAATATTTTACACTTTGTTGGTTTTAATGAAAAACTAAAGTTCGGAAAAAATACTCCCAGCCAAATGATCCCATTTTCCGACCAGAAGACGTAAGATTGAATCTGTAATAAGATTCCCCGGAATAGATTTTAATTTATTCCGACAAACATATCCCTGGTAATTCCTGCTTTTGCCATCTTTTCCGGTGCTTTGAGAGAGAGCGCGAGATAAAAGGGGTGGGGAAAGATAGTGTGGGAGACGGAAGTGTCACATGTGTCCTGCCTCGGTAAGGTGAACAATAAGAAGAAGACGTGCACATGTCTAATCAGATCGACTCGACTCGGTTACGGTTCCTTTGGATTTATAATGTGGAAGGTGCTGAGAACTGGCAGTGTTTGTCACAATCCACCCTTTTCTGGAACAATGCCAAACAATAGTGTTTGGAGACATGGGAAGGGGATGCTGCAAACTGGAGCAACCTTATCCTTTAATTCGTTTTTATAGCTTTTATTCGATTTAATTGTTTGTTTAAGGAAGATTACTGTATCTCTTTGTGTTGGGGTTGATTTTCCTTGTTGATGGCCGTCAGCTGAAGTATTCAATAGAGAGTTCCTACTGCTTTGTTTCACATTAACATAAAATTACAGTTTTTAGGCTGGAAACGAAACTTTATCATCACAAATTTATTGAAATGTAATGTGCCTAAACATATGGCTCGACTAGGATTGGTCGATCTCGGATCGATCTTTGCGAGATCGATCTTTTGATCTTCAATTTCCGATTTTTTGGATCGATTCTTTAGCCTTGGAAAAATCGATTAAATCGGTTTATTTTCGATCCGATCTTTCGATCTTTCGAAGTATTTTTTCTATTTCAACTAGAAATAATCGCACCTCGGCAGAACCTCATTGGTTACGATATCGCCACTGCGCAAAGCTTTTATTTCAATTTATTCCACAGTTTTGCAAGATTTGGTTACCTGTACCATCCAAATGACTGGTTTTCATTATCGGTGCTACCATGCCGCTAATATAATTGAGACCGACTTAATAGAAAGCGTTTTTTACCTTCATACTCTTGAGGAAAACCTAAACTGTTATCGAATGCTCAAGTAATCTAGAATTTCATAGAATGGTGACTTGAAAGCCTAATCAGCCTTGAATTAGGCAACTATTACATTTTACTCAACTCAAGATTTCAGTTCTTATCGAAACTTTAAAGTTTCATAGTCGAAGCTCGGTAGAAAGATATTCACAAGAGACCACAATAAAAGTATTTCTAGAAAAATAAAGCGTTAATTTTATATTTACATTTGAATTTTTACATTCCTAAAGTTAATATTCTAAAATTACCTCTACGCTAAGTGAAAATAATACTTGAAAAATTTGTTGCCTGATGGATTGAACTTGAGCCTTCCAGATGATAGCTGAACACCCAAAATCGTGGTAAAAACTATGCATTAGTTTTCAAATCTATTGACTAAAACCAGTCATTTATTTCTCATAAAAAATCAAGAGAAAAGATGAAATATAAGCATATTATAAATTATTTGTTACCGAAGCACATTAGCGAGATTGAAATTTTATTTAACAATTCTAAAACAAGGCTCAAAGAATATTGTAATTAGGTAAAAAAACCATGAATTCTGTAGAAAAATTTTAGATTTTGGTCTAGATTTCTCTAATAATGAGAATAAACCCAGAAAAATTCAGTCTATTTTCCTCAATCTCCGGCAGCCGGGCTGAGCCAGGCTTTTTCCGTTATTTCTCTGAAAATCCGGACAAGCCCGGATAAAATCGGGAAATCTGGAATGCTTGACTTGTATGTATCAAATGTAAGAGCTTTTCTGTCGTTTTCAACTATTTACTCCGGCATAAAGCAACCCTCAGGCAGCACCTCTCACAAAAAAAATTAATAGATCGATCTAGCAAAGATCGATCCTTTTGCTTCGATTTTTTAGGTGGATCGATCCTGGAACCATTCAGCTGAATCGATCTTGGGAATCGATTTTCTACAGAAGATCGAACAATCCTAGGCTCGACCCATGTGACTGAGATATAATTAAAAAAATCGATGCCAACAGTACAAACTATGGAAAAAATTGAGATTAGAAAGTTATTATTCCGAAAAATTCAAAAATACTGTATATTCTAACTGAACAGCAAAAAATTTTATGAATTTGTTGCTTTTTTCGTATGTTTATAATTTTTTGGATATTTCTTTAAATTTTATTATTTCCGTCATTTTTGTCATTTTTGTTATTTTTGTCATTTTTGTCATTTTTGTCATTTTTGTCATTTTTGTCATTTTTGTAATTTTTATCATTTTTGTCATTTTTGTCATTTTTCGTCATTTTTATCGTTTTTGTGGTTTTTGTGGTTTTTGTCATTTTTGTCATTTTTGTCATTTTTGTCATTTTTGTCATTTTTGTCATTTATGTCATTTTTGTCATTTTTGTCATTTTTGTTATTTTTGTCATTTTTGTCATTTTTGTTATTTTTGTTATTTTTGTCATTTTTGTCATTTTTGTAATTTTTGTCATTTTTGTCATTTTTGTGATTTTTGTCATTTTTGTCATTTTTGTCATTTTTGTCATTTTTGTCATTTTTGTCATTTTTGTCATTTTTGTCATTTTTGTCATTTTTGTCATTTTTGTCATTTTTGTCATTTTTGTCATTTTTGTCATTTTTGTCATTTTTGTCATTTTTGTCATTTTTGTCATTTTTGTCATTTTTGTCATTTTTGTCATTTTTGTCATTTTTGTCATTTTTGTCATTTTTGTCATTTTTGTCATTTTTGTCATTTTTGTCATTTTTGTCATTTTTGTCATTTTTGTCATTTTTGTCATTTTTGTCATTTTTGTCATTTTTGTCATTTTTGTCATTTTTGTCATTTTTGTCATTTTTGTCATTTTTGTCATTTTTGTCATTTTTGGCATTTTTGTCATTTTTGTCATTTTTGTCATTTTTGTCATTTTTGTCATTTTTGTCATTTTTGTCATTTTTGTCATTTTTGTCATTTTTGTCATTTTTGTCATTTTTGTCATTTTTGTCATTTTTGTCATTTTTGTCATTTTTGTCATTTTTGTCATTTTTGTCATTTTTGTCATTTTTGTCATTTTTGTCATTTTTGTCATTTTTGTCATTTTTGTCATTTTTGTCATTTTTGTCATTTTTGTCATTTTTGTCATTTTTGTCATTTTTGTCATTTTTGTCATTTTTGTCATTTTTGTCATTTTTGTCATTTTTGTCATTTTTGTCATTTTTGTCATTTTTGTCATTTTTGTCATTTTTGTCATTTTGTCATTTTTGTCATTTTTGTCATTTTTGTCATTTTTGTCATTTTTGTCATTTTTGTCATTTTTGTCATTTTTGTCATTTTTGTCATTTTTGTCATTTTTGTCATTTTTGTCATTTTTGTCATTTTTGTCATTTTTGTCATTTTTGTCATTTTTGTCATTTTTGTCATTTTTGTCATTTTTGTCATTTTTGTCATTTTTGTCATTTTTGTCATTTTTGTCATTTTTGTCATTTTTGTCATTTTTGTCATTTTTGTCATTTTTGTCATTTTTGTCATTTTTGTCATTTTTGTCATTTTTGTCATTTTTGTCATTTTTGTCATTTTTGTCATTTTTGTCATTTTTGTCATTTTTGTCATTTTTGTCATTTTTGTCATTTTTGTCATTTTTGTCATTTTTGTCATTTTTGTCATTTTTGTCATTTTTGTCATTTTTGTCATTTTTGTCATTTTTGTCATTTTTGTCATTTTTGTCATTTTTGTCATTTTGTCATTTTTGTCATTTTTGTCATTTTTGTCATTTTTGTCATTTTTGTCATTTTTGTCATTTTTGTCATTTTTGTCATTTTTGTCATTTTTGTCATTTTTGTCATTTTTGTCATTTTGTCATTTTTGTCATTTTTGTCATTTTGTCATTTTTGTCATTTTTGTCATTTTTGTCATTTTTGTCATTTTGTCATTTTTGTCATTTTTGTCATTTTTGTCATTTTTGTCATTTTTGTCATTTTTGTCATTTTTGTCATTTTGTCATTTTTGTCATTTTTGTCATTTTGTCATTTTTGTCATTTTTGTCATTTTTGTCATTTTTGTCATTTTTGTCATTTTTGTCATTTTTGTCATTTTTGTCATTTTTGTCATTTTTGTCATTTTTGTCATTTTTGTCATTTTTGTCATTTTTGTCATTTTTGTCATTTTTATCATTTTTATCATTTTTGTCATTTTTGTCATTTTTGTCATTTTTGTCATTTTTGTCATTTTTGTCATTTTTGTCATTTTTGTCATTTTTGTCATTTTTGTCATTTTTGTCATTTTTGTCATTTTTGTCATTTTTGTCATTTTTATCATTTTTGTCATTTTTGTCATTTTTGTCATTTTTGTCATTTTTGTCATTTTTGTCATTTTTGTCATTTTTGTCATTTTTGTCATTTTTGTCATTTTTGTCATTTTTGTCATTTTTGTCATTTTTGTCATTTTTGTCATTTTTGTCATTTTTGTCATTTTTGTCATTTTTGTCATTTTTGTCATTTTTGTCATTTTTGTCATTTTTGTCATTTTTGTCATTTTGTCATTTTTGTCATTTTTGTCATTTTTGTCATTTTTGTCATTTTTGTCATTTTTGTCATTTTTGTCATTTTTGTCATTTTTGTCATTTTTGTCATTTTTGTCATTTTTGTCATTTTTGTCATTTTTGTCATTTTTGTCATTTTTGTCATTTTTGTCATTTTTGTCATTGTTGTCATTTTTGTCATTTTTGTCATTTTTGTCATTTTTGTCATTTTTGTCATTTTTGTCATTTTTGTCATTTTTGTCATTTTTGTCATTTTTGTCATTTTTGTCATTTTTGTCATTTTTGTCATTTTTGTCATTTTTGTCATTTTTGTCATTTTTGTCATTTTTGTCATTTTTGTCATTTTTGTCATTTTTGTCATTTTTGTCATTTTTGTCATTTTTGTCATTTTTGTCATTTTTGTCATTTTTGTCATTTTTGTCATTTTTGTCATTTTTGTCATTTTTGTCATTTTTGTCATTTTTGTCATTTTTGTCATTTTTGTCATTTTTGTCATTTTTGTCATTTTTGTCATTTTTGTCATTTTTGTCATTTTTGTCATTTTTGTCATTTTTGTCATTTTTGTCATTTTTGTCATTTTTGTCATTTTTGTCATTTTTGTCATTTTTGTCATTTTTGTCATTTTTGTCATTTTTGTCATTTTTGTCATTTTTGTCATTTTTGTCATTTTTGTCATTTTTGTCATTTTTGTCATTTTTGTCATTTTTGTCATTTTTGTCATTTTTGTCATTTTTGTCATTTTTGTCATTTTTGTCATTTTTGTCATTTTTGTCATTTTTGTCATTTTTGTCATTTTTGTCATTTTTGTCATTTATGTCATTTTTGTCATTTTTGTCATTTTTGTCATTTTTGTCATTTTTGTCATTTTTGTCATTTTTGTCATTTTTGTCATTTTTGTCATTTTTGTCATTTTTGTCATTTTTGTCATTTTTGTCATTTTTGTCATTTTTGTCATTTTTGTCATTTTTGTCATTTTTGTCATTTTTGTCATTTTTGTCATTTTTGTCATTTTTGTCATTTTTGTCATTTTTGTCATTTTTGTCATTTTTGTCATTTTTGTCATTTTTGTCATTTTTGTCATTTTTGTCATTTTTGTCATTTTTGTCATTTTTGCCATTTTTGTCATTTTTGTCATTTTTGTCATTTTTGTCATTTTTGTCATTTTTGTCGATTTTGTATTTTTTTGATTTTTGTTATTTTTGTCATTTTTGTCAATTTTTTATTTTTTTTTCATTTTTGTAATTTTTGTCATTTTTGTAATTTTTGCTATTTTGTAAGTTTTGGCTTTTTTTCTTATTTTCTAAACTTTTACAGGTAGGTTTTTAGACCTTGTGCCAAAAAAAAAACTCGTAAATTCATGCTTGTCAATTCGAATACAGTTCAGTTATCTTTCTTGCATCGAAATTAATATGCAATTCATACCTGCTGTACCAGCTCGTAATTTTATGTCAAAATTCTCATCAATTGAGCTTAAAAATTTATTGCAGTGTTATCTGATCATTTCTGAATAAGGGGCCATTTTAGCTTTCTTGATATGAAAATAAAAAAAAACTCATTCGTTATTCTAAAAGACCAATTTTCCATTACCTTTAAATGCAAAAGTCTATTGAGATATATCCCGCAAAGTCAAATGCTATTAGCAGACAAACAAATCCTTCCATTTAACCTTACATGGTCCATATGCACTCACGAAACATTGCATGCATGCTGCAGCCAGGAGATGACACGATGCGTTTGGGCAAACGAAATCGTGTATCACCAAATCTGTTGTGAAAAAAAAACTAACAAAAAATACTCAACAAAACACACACCAAATTCAAACAGCCCCTAAATCAAGTGCATCGGATCGAGTCCATTCATTTCGCGAGATAACATTCAAAAAAGGCCTAAACGAGCCCCCGCAATGAATTGCAACTCTGGCAGTCTTTTAAGCCATGCAGCCAACGAGCCAACGAAGGAGAATTGCGTTGCATTTTGGGTGCAATGTTTTTTTTTCACTGTTGCTGCAGTCTGCGGCCTTATAGAGACATCTTTCAACACGAAAAGCGCGAGCAGAACCGAAAAATTGCATTTTTTGTTCAGACAGGTAGAGGTATCTATGCGAAAAAGATCTGTTTGTTTGCCCGGTGTTGTACCGATTTATTTTGGATTTGTTTACTTTCCCCTGCTCTCTTCCTTCCAAAAAAAAAAAAACAGTTGAAGCTGGACGACAATTGGCGACCGTGGCGTTTTGCAGGCGATGCAAGCAGACAGGCAGACCAGGGAGGAGAAAAAAAGTCTCATTAAAATCCGGTAAACGATAAGTAAGATGCATTTAAGATCGTAAACACGATAAAAACTATTCAACATTGCGTTCTCAATTTTCGGTGCACTTTTGTGCTGCGGGTCGATTATGGTGGTAAGGATGAGGCGAGGTCAAAATACGTTTTCCAATGTTGCACCCGGAAAACCAGTTTCGGTTTCTGGGTGTTTTTTTTTTTGGCTTTTTAATCATCCATATGTTGTGGCTTCACGCCAATGTTTGCAGAATCGAAAACACAGACAAGGAATTTTGAGCTAACGATGATTGCAGGTGCGATAGGGCAGCCATACCTGGCCATAGTACTTCGGTAAGTACTAATATTTAAGCAAAATCATTCGATATTAATTCATACTATTTCTATTACTATACTATTTCTATTTTAAAGATATTTTGAGTGGTTCTATCAAGGCAAATATTAAACTCAAAATATACAGCATTTATCGTTCATAAAACAATGAGGATGCGTGATATTTAACAACGCATACCCTTCCAAATTTGACTTATTGTAATTTTTCACTCGGATGACTTGACATGACATTTTTTTAAGAATTAGTAAAACATAGGTAGGTCCAGTTTTAGGCATCGCTTGCCAAAAATTTAAAGCCGCTAATTAAACAGCTACCTCAATAAATTTTTGCGACCACCGATTTAATACGCTGAATGGGCTGAAAAAGTTATCACTTCAAGCTTAATACGCTAATCGCTAACTGTTGTCACCCAATGTCACCTTAACTTGATAAATTATAAAAAGTGATACTTCTTTCTGTGATAATTCGTGAGATTGATGCAAACAAAGAGTGTATTCTAGAGAAATACAACACTTCGTTTTGTTAACAATTTTCAAATGCATGGATGGAAATTTTCAGTGAAGCTGCCTAGTAATAAAATGTTTATAGGTATCTGCAAATTTTTGGGACATTCTGTTTAGTGGTTTTTGAAATAGCGTCCAATGAAGAATTTTCCAAATCTAAGCCTTTTGATTATTTTTCCTGTTTCCTAAAGCTTGGCTTTCAAAACATCTCGAAAGTTGTGGCAAATTTAGCAACCACACATGACATATTTGACTTATTATCACTCCATCTCTGTTTTCGAGTTATTGCACTTTTCCAAATCCAACCAAAACAGAGTATCAACTTTGTAGGAGTGTTATTCAGGGAAAAAGGTCAAATTTGGAGGCAGCCCTCATTGTATATTTAGCCATTTATTGTGTCAATAGTTATGTATTTAATCCGGACTGATTCGTAGCTTTCACAGATCTGAGATAGTCAACCATCTCAAGCGCTAGACATCAAATTTTTCATTTTTTCCCCATGTTAAACTCCGGAACATCCAGGCGAGACTTGTCAACGAAAAGTTTTTTGCTGGAAACCTGTCAGGAGGCCGCTAAAGAGTTCTTTTTGTTGTCCATTAGGTAATATTTCAAAATATTTTCAATATTTTACGCACAATTTGACCACCGTATTTTGTTTATTTTAACAGGGAGAGGCTTTTTTACCTTGCAGAAATGAAGTTAGGCCTGTTTATGAGTCAGCAACATAAGCCAGTGAGAAATTTTTTTGTCACTTCCCTGATCGCCCTACCATCATCGAATCATTAATCTTCATTTCATAAATAGTGAAATTTCGAAAGAATAAGCTTACCATTAGATCCTCTAGGACTCCATGAACGATTTACCATATAAATTTTGGACGAAAAGTTTATTTCCAGCTGTTTTTGGGTCTCCCACAAGGACTGTCCTGAATTTTTCGCGATCCTGTCCCAAAAATTTAGTCAATGACCCTCTGTATTTTTTTTTTATTTTGTAGTTTAATCATCTGACATTAATGTCTCCATGACAGCAATTGAAAATAGTTTAAACAATTCAAAAAATCAGACTATTCATCAAAGAGATAAGTTCTCGTAATCTTACAGATTTTCTAATTTTTGATTTATATGCAGCAGTGGATGTGTCAAAATCATAATCTTCATAAAACCAATTAAAGATTCTGCACATCATTCGAAGCGGTTCGCCTTGACCATAATTCGTTCGTTGGAAATCAATACGGATGAACTCTCGGCCTCTTAATATCCGTGGACTGACGTTGATGTTTATTCGTCGGAGCAAAGCGAGGCAATCGGCTTCGCAATCCAGAATTTTCTTCACAAATACGACTCGTGCTATTATACGGCGTTCCTGAAGGATTTCCATGCCAAGCAATTGGCATCTCTGATGATACTCGGGGAGATCGTACGGGTTATTCCATGGCAGAAATCTTAAAGCGTATTTAATAAATCTGCGTTGGACGGCTTCGATTCTATTAGACCAAAACTTGGAATTTGGACTCCAAACGACAGAGGCCGTTTCCAGAATAGAACGGACTAACGAACAGTAGAGGGATCGCAAACAGTAGGGGTCACGAAATTGCTTAGAAATTCTTGTGATGAAGCCGAGGTTTCTATTGGCTTTCGCAATGATGGTCGAATAATGTTCACGAAATGTGAGTTTATCGTCCAGAATAACTCCTAAATCCTTGAAAGACGTGCAGCGTTCAATGGGTGACTCGCATATGTTGTAGGGCCAGCTAATGGTATTAGTCTTGCGGCTGAAGGAAATGATAGCACATTTTGGAATACTGATAGCTAGGCAGTTCATGTTACACCAATCGCTGAATTTGTTAATATATCGTTGTAAGTCCTGACAGTCGGTGCTCGTTTTTATCTTGCAATAAATTTTTAGGTCATCAGCATATGCCAGCCGACACTCTTCGGGAAGTGCTAACAGGATATCGTTGAAAGAAATAGAGAAAAGAAGCGGACCAAGGTTGCTCCCCTGTGGGACACCTGAGTTGTTCTGGAATTCCTTAGATTCATGAGACCCAATTTTCACTGATACTCTTCTACCGGTTAGGTATGATTTCATCCACTTTACTATAACGTCTGCTACACCTAATTTGTCTAGCTTAGCTAGCAAAATCTTGTGGTTGACGCGGTCAAAGGCTGCTTTCAAATCGGTGTAAATGGTATCGATTTGATAACCTTTTTCGATGCATTTAAGAGAAAAAGATATAAAGTGCGTCAGATTTGTGCTAATAGATCTTCCGGGGAAAAACCCATGCTGGTCTACTGATATGTAGGTCTTTGCTCTGTACATTAAGTCCTTCGATACAAGAATTTCAAGGAGTTTTGATCCTGCACATAACGAAGTTACTCCCCTGTAGTTCGTTATATCCTGCTTGTTTCCTTTTTTGAATGCGGGAAACATGACTGATTTTTTCCAAAGGGTCGGGCAACAGGCAGTCGACAGAGATAGATTGATTAAGTAAGTCAGGTCAGTGGTCTGCATAAATTGTTTGCACATCTTTTAAGCACCTGAGTTGGTATTCCATCCGGGCCCGGTGATGCAGAGGATTTCATTTTGGCGATTGCAGTGCAGATGTCATTTTCAGTGTAAACGGGTAGCGTCATGTTAACGACTCCAGAAGGAACAGTTTCAAGCACTTTTTCTAGTTGCGCATGTCCGATGTAAGATTCAACAAAGACACTAGAAAAATGCTCAGCAAAAAGCTCACATTGAGCAAAGGCAGAATCGGCTATTTGGTTATTAAGGTGCATTTTCGATGGGAGCCCAGATTCTTTCTTTTTTTCGTTAACGAAGCTCCAGAAACTCTTAGGATTTTCCCTCAGACTTTGTTGCTTAAAAGTCAAATATTTCGCGTAGAGCACCCGCAATTCTTCGTTGAGTTTAATTGAAAATGGTACAAATTGATGTTAAACATACGTCAAGGCTGAAATGTTAGAGAAATTTCAGAAATCACTTATTCGTTTGGAATTTAAACACATTTAGGGATGCCATGTGGCCATATTTCATGGGTTTATTTATTACATACATAACATACTTTTATTAAGTCAGTATTAAGTTCTTCCATTTTGTCTGTAAGATTGTAGTCCGAGCGTAGGTTTAATGTTTCAATGGTAAAGAGTAAAAAATTTATATGGGCAATGTTTTTTCTTAACAGAGGCATTTAATCTGCCTGATGTGGGCATTAAAAACCCGTCTATTCCTAAGATATCTTATTGCTTATAACTTTGCTAAACGTTTCAATTTGTTTAATTTCTGATTTCAACTAAATTAGAAAAACAATTAAAAAGCGTTTCTGTTTAGATATTCTGTACACATCAAAACCTTGATTGAACTTTTAAGTTTTTTGGACTTAATATTTTATCGAAATTTGTTTATGCCATGTGATCAAGCGTATTTCCTCAAACTGGGCTGATTTATCAGCCAATCCTAATCAGCCTATCCCCATTCTGATTCTTCTGATTGTTGTGCTATTAAAGCCAGTTAGTTAGATAAAACTAACTTCTTAGCATTATGTGAAAAATTAGGCTTTAACGAAAATTCTCCAAGCAAAAGAGTGCCCCGCGAATTTGTAGTCAGGCTTTACACACGCGTATGCGGGGGATGTGCGAAAAAACCATAGCCTACTGTGTTACGTTTGCATCCATCGAAGCATTATTGATTAGAAATGATAATTCCGCCTGGCTCATAGAAAAAAAAATTTCTCAAGGGATTTTAAGCTTCAGTGGCTTAATCATCCCGAAAAAAATAAATAAGTCATAATTGAGCCTATGTGAAAATATATAATTTGAAAGAAACATCTGAGTTGTTTTAGTCAGAATGTTTTTCAGAAAATCGTTAGTGATTTGGTGTGGAGGGCAGGACTCGAGTTCTTTTACTCGGCTATTATTTTTTTGTGACAATTCAAAAAAAAATATAAAAAGCTAGATAGAGCTCGATAATTCCTAAAATATTATCAAAACGAGGGAACTTCTACTGCCATTCCGGAAGACGTTCAGGAGCAGATATTCAAGCGATGATCAAACGGTTTCCGGAAGAAGTTTAAACCTATGATTGGTAAGATCTACCCTTTTTTAAATTATTTACATTTAGCTAGAAAATCAATTTCAAATTTTTTCTTACCTTGAACTACATTGCAGGAGGAACCTTTTCAGGATTAAATACGATAAACGGCAGCTTATGATACGAAATTAAAAATTTGGCTCGATTTAGGATTTTGGATACTCCGTAGATTACTTGCTTCGAAGGACACGCAGACTAATGTTATCTCGACCTTGCTGTCAAAAATGAACCATTCAGTGGAGCCGAGTTCTAGAATATTGCTAAAACAGGGGATTTTGAGTGATTTAAAATTTGGTTTTAGAATGTGAATTGAAGAGATTTCGTTACTTTCCAGTATTGCTCAATACTACTTTTGTCAATTAAATGACGATAGGGCGTTGCCGAAGACGAATTAGGTTTTTTATTGGTATCTTACCCATTATTCCGCGGAAACAAGATAAATTGATAATCTTGAAACTATCCAAAAATTTAAACTGAACAGTTCAACTTTCAAATTCTAGATGAGAGACAACTGTAGGGCATGGTTAATAGAATCGAAACTTAGGTTTTTAGGGTTCTAGGAGTAAAAATAATTCATTTTTATTATTTTGAACCAAAAAAGGCCAAAAAAAAAATAAGCCTGTTCAATGAAGAACTCGTTTTCTGTCATTATTTTTGACAGATATGGTGGCTAATCAAAAGTTAATATTTTTGACTGTTTACGTTCAGGGCAAACTTTGTTAAAAACTTCACACTAATAAAAAGTGTCTCCTAATCAAATCTTCCCTCTCATTCCTTGAATAAAATTCTTTGCTAGGATGCAGAGATAACCTCGGTCTTTTTTTAAATATGTTTTTACTAGTCTTTTAATCATTGCAATCAAGTTATATGAGAACGGTAAATTAAGTGTTTAGATCGATCATGATCAGTTCTCTATGATTAAGTAAATTCTTTACATTATTTATTTGAATGAAATTTGCTATAGCAATAAAGTATTTGATATAAAGGAGGATATCCTGTAAATTTTGAGATTTAAAATTAGAGTTACTTTGGTATTTTTCCATTTATTGGGAAAATAAGCTAAGTGAAAACATTTATTGAAAATTTCCACTGAAAAATTTCAAGTGTCTTCAGGCAATTTTTTAATAATAAAATAGTAAATTTTCCGGAGCTTTCATATTTTTAAATTTTTTAAGTTCAATTTAAGTTCATCAATATGTGTTTAAATGTTTAAATTAAAATCATGAGCAGACTGAAATTGTTGGGCTAATTTGTTGAGCTTTTTCTGCGTTAGTTATAAGAAGTTTGTCTTTACCTTTCAAAGTTGGAATTGGCTTCTGGAGCCTTTTCAGAATTTTAGTTAATTTTCAAAATGGCTTTGGGTAGGGATTTAGATATGTCCTCTACTGCTTTTGCAAAATTGTTGCTAGGAATAAAATTTATACTCCCTCTTTTTGAAGGTCGTAATAAATAAATTTCAAATAAGGATCTCTAGTTTGATGAAATTGGCGTCGACGGATATTTTTCAGTCGTATCAAAAACTGAAGATCATCATCGATCAAAGGTTGATTAAATTTATGTTTAACTTTGGGTATTGAGGCGGATTTAGCATTGACTATTGAAGTTGACAAATTTTCTACAGCCAAATCAATATCTTCTATTCAATTCAGTGGAACGTTTACATCTTAATTACGTTCAATAAATTCCTATATCGCTCCTAGTCAACTTTTTGAAAGTTAAATGTTGATTTTAAAGGGTTTTCAATGGGAATTTGGAATAAAGAAAAAGCTTCTGGAAGGTAATCAGAATTTTGCCAAAATCGAATGTTGCCAAACACTTACGTTGTCTGTATCGCCAACTATTGAGAACATTTGATTTTTGCGAACCTATATTCAAGTACCCAAAATAAGGGAAGCGTTAGTTAGAGAAACCTAAAAATCAGTAAAAGACTCACTCAATTCTCTCATATAGCTTGGAACTAAATATAAATAATATCTAACACTAAAAAAACAACTGCAGGTCACCCTATTTACAACAAGTATAATGTCGCATTTACTCACAGACTATTTCTATTGCGCTGGATTCCAAGGCAAGGTAAGACGAATGAGACTTCAATTAGGCAGCAAGAAAAGTTCTTCGTAAATCGCTTTTAGGTTGTTCATTATATTGCTGATTATTCAAAAGATATCTCTGCCACTCGATCAGTCAAGTTTAATTTTGAAAACAAAAACGCAAAAAAATTTCTTTTCTGGTTGTTAGAGCCTCATAAACCGTGGCTTCAGCTATTTTATAACGTGGACAGTTATGAAAAGGTTTTGTTTTAACAGCCGAAATAACTGTTTGGAAAAGTAGGCGATGGTTTGTTGGTATCGCGCATAAACATTTATTTTCACTCTACCGTGGTGAAGATTCAATTTTGGAAGTTTAAGTAGTTTGTTATTGTACAATTTTTATTTTTTATTAAATAAGTAGATAAAACATAGTGATAAACCATTGAATGTTTCTTTGTTTGTGTCCGACCCGATTCTCCGATGATTTCATTCACCTCCAGCAGTTGACGCTACAAGATGAAACACACTTCCTATTTCTACAATTGGTGAGTTTGTTCCATGATATTTTTTTTTTTCATTATTACTGAACTGATGTTGAAATCCGGGAATTTCTATCTTTGTATTCTTTGGTGCTTACGAAATTTGGAAATCCTGATATACTTACAAAGATTCAGATAAGTGACCTTGAACGGGATCAAATTTTACAAAATGTAATGTAACGAGCAATAACTTTAATAGAAAAAAAATTTCAATGAATTCCATCCAACATTATTTGGATATAGTTCTTCACAATTTCATCTCCCGGTGGAAATTTTTTCGTTTGATTTGCCACTCCTAACTGCCATCACCTCAGAAAATTATCCGACCAACACCAACAGAACAACCGGAGCGAGGAGAGTGCATAAAAGATCTGCGGCCAGCTTCTGTTTGTCGGATGCCGCGCGCCGACCACAGGCGTTTATCACTCTGACAAAACCGCAAGTCCTACATAAACAGCTCACGGAATGTGCATGTTTCAACCTAGAGATATTAATATTATTATTATTAAATGGTACGTTTTACCCTAGATGTATTATGTCAGATCTCATTTTCAGGGACCTAGCACTTATTTTGCCCGGGAGCCCTGGAAGGGTTTGGACGATTTGGATGGCATGACCGGATTTTTGCGCTGATGTACTCGGTAAATACTTTTCCAACTTTGTTTACTCACTACTGGCCACGCGGTTTCTGTTTGTTAATTGATGTAAAATAATAATGCACTGCTCTGACAGTTGACAGGATTTTTGAGAAAAGTTCGAATTTCACATATATATTTTCAGCGAACTACCTTTTCAAAGTTCATTACTTAAAATTTAAGCATACAAAATCAAGAAATAACTTACTTTAGTTCAGTAACACAGATTAAAAAAATCAAATCGTAAGTTTCTACAAAAACAGTTAAGTTAAAATCTGCTCTTTTTTTAAGATTCCAAAAATGTCTGCATTGTACATGGCGACCGTGATAATCAACATCGGAACAACGTACGCGCAAGAAAAACCAACTTAATTACCACAATAATCGGAAATAATTCGGTTCGATTTGCTTGTACAATTGAATCGTGAATGTCCGCTATCAGCCATCGGGAATCGCCTTCGTCGTCGTCGTTTAGTTGGTCAGAGAATAATACCTAAGCCACAAAAAAGTGCGCCTGCAGCTTAAGCCTACTTCTGAGGAAATCGCTCCAGTTCAGACCGCACCATCGCCGCCGATTTTTACTCGTGTCGCTACATAAATTGAGGTGCTTGTTTAACATCTTAATAAAATTCGTAAGCTAGCGGTCGATGGAAGAGATCAGGCAGGACCCAAAGTGTCCTAACGCGATCCCTTCTATTTCTCGGCTTGGTGAGAGGAGGGCGCGCGCGTAAAACAAAACAATACCAAGTCGACATGGGAAAAAGCGTGCAGTAAGCAGCAAGTTGAACGTTCGTGCTTTAACAAACAAAAAAAAACGGGAATCTACACTCCCGGATCAGATGCTGTGCGACGACAAGCAGTTCCAAATAAACAAGCAAATTTTATCGATCGCGAGCTTGTGTGGGGAGAAAAGTGCGATCGATCGAGCGTGGGGGTGGAACGGAGAAAGAGCGTGAGGTCATTAAATTGCTTTATTTGTTTATTTTTCCAGCCAGAGTGAGCAAACGGGAACTACAGACAACAACATTGGCAACGGAGACGACGACGCTTTGGCTAACACGATCTTGTGGCTTACCTGGTATGTGGTGACTAGGGGTGGCAATTTATCACAACGTTAGCTTAATCGGAAAATATTTGTGACTTTTGTAAACGATTCGACTTCTGCACCAGCAGTTATATTTTACTTCAAATTTTTTTGAAGAATTACCCAAATATTGGAATATTTATTCGTCCTTTTCGGAATATTTGCAGAATTAAACAGCGTCCGCATGATTGATAGTATCAGGAAAGGGGTAGGCCAATTTTGAAACAAAAAAACGGGTCTTTTCTGCTTTCAAACAGCCCAAAACGTATGCACACAAGTCAACGCCTGCTACTATTTTCGAATGTCGAACGAGTGTTGTCAAAGTGAATTTTATCTTCTCATCAAAACTTCACATTTGTATAGTTCTTATCTTTTGAAATTCAAACTTTTCCAACTTCCTTATCCAATCGGATTGGTTCTTGTCAACCGAACGTAAACTGAAACCTTCAGCACAGACTCCGATGTGTTCCTGTCGAAGAGTTCTGCCGAGATTCGCCAATAACCGGTTGCCAACACTGGAGGAACCAAACTTGCTGGTGGCATCCAATGGCGGAACCAATATTTGCCTCTCGGGAATGGACACTGCAAACTATCCGACGTCACCAGCGGCAAGTTGGTCATATTCACCACTAAATATTCCTGGTATTCCCGATAGTGTGTAGCCATAGCTTCGCAAAATGGCCTACGAGCCAATTTCATAGGGTACTCATTGAACTGGTTGTTGCCCATCCTGCTGAAGGCCGGTGAAATTCCTATCTGTTTATCGTAGTTAAAACTTACTCGCATCCGAAAATAAGTTATACATTAATAGGAAATATTACCTCATACTTATCGTCAAACGCTTCGAAAATTTCAAAAGTCCCATTAACAACGGTAGTAGTTCGATTGAATTTTAAAGCTCTTGATCCGGTAAAATCGGCGTACTGCAAACCGTAACTTTGCTCAAAAATCTGAATTTGAGTTTCTAGGTTTGAAGGCAGGCCAAGGCTATGCCCAATTGTCAGAACAAATGTCACCAAGATAAAATTCATGGCTGAAAGTTGAACTTTGAATGACTAAAACGATCAACTTCATTTCCTTTTAATACACAAATAACGACCGTTAACTCCCATACTCTCCAAAGTCATCTACGAGCGTTAAAATCTGATACAATGTGATCATGTAGCTGGAACGTTTTGCTTAACGTTTAATTCGAGAGTTATCG
>NC_073692.1:8978919-9014483 GCF_029784155.1 Uranotaenia lowii | reverse complement strand
CACAACACTGCGGAACAAGCCTACTACGAGCTAATCCCCGGGTTTCACTCATTCATCAATTGGAAGCTTTTCGGTTCACAAATTTAATATTCATTTCCGAATGCTATTTAACGGATTAAACGCAGTTCTAGCGGAATTTTCGTCTTTTTTCCACCACTCGACTCGTTCAAAATAAAACCGCCTACTAGGATTCGACGTGCGGACTTGAGTGAGAACATAGCAAAACCAAAACGAAAATAGAAAACAATAATTGACAGTTTACCAAAAAACCGAATGATTATGAGTGTTATTAAATCTCATGATTATGCATGTACAAATTTAAATTCGTTTCATTCACAAATCAACCAATGGACGCTAGGCGAAGGATAAAGTTAAAAACCACAGAAAAAAGTCGATAAAGGTGTTTTGTGAGGAGGAAAAAAAGTTTTTAATCTAACAACAATACTTTCCAGCCCTAATGTGTCAAAAAAAATTAAAATTAACGAGCATGAGAAAATACAACAAAAAACGCAACACACAAATAGCGAAAATCCCCGTCCTGCAAGTGATGAAACAATTAAGCGCTGAACCAAAAAAAAAAATCTAAAACCCAAACATGCAACAAAACATTTCATCGATGACTTGGAATAAAAAAAAAAACAGCAAAAATGTGTACACTTTTCGAGCATATCAATATATCAATAAATTGGAAAATTAAATGCGAAACTGAACAACACAAATCATATTAAAATTCATATCAATCGAAATCGAGCGACGACCCCTCAGAAACAGAGAAGAGAGCTTGGCTAAACAACAACTCGAGGTAAAATCCGGAAACAGGAATGTCAGATCAATCAACTAGTGCTATGTAGCTAGTGCAAATACCAACCAGCCTTTGGACTCAATTTTCCCGTTTCAGGTAAACCACTAACTTTTATTTCGCAATTAAATTTAATCAACTGGAAAACTGCAACGAACTCCGCAGTGGTTTCAGTGATTTGCAAATGATGGTCAGTTCATTTTTTTTTTTACATTTTTGATGCACACTGACATCAATGAAACGCATTGAAGCACATACCTAAAAAAAACTTTACTGACAAATGTTTGAACCGACCCTTTTGAAAGCAAAACTTCTAATAGATTTTTTTAATGTTTTGAAACTAATTTTAAAAACGATAAAAATCATAATAATTTCGAATTATGAAGGAAGTGTAACAAAAGCTAGTTTTCAATTTTTCAGAACCAAGCAGAAATTTCTAGATTATAACTTTGCATAAAAAATCTGAATCTGAATTCTGTATCTGAATTCTGAATCTGAATTCTGAATCTGAATTTTGAATCTGAATTTTGAATCTGAATTCTGAATTCTGAATCTGAATTCTGAATCTGAATTCTGAATCTGAATTCTGAATCTGAATTCTGAATCTGAATTCTGAATCTGAATTGTGAATCTGAATTCTGAATCTGAATTCTGAATCTGAATTCTGAATCTGAATTCTGAATCTGAATTCTGAATCTGAATTCTGAATCTGAAATCTGAATCTGAATTCTGAATCTGAATTCTGAATCTGAATTCTGAATCTGAATTCTGAATCTGAATTCTGAATCTGAATTCTGAATCTGAATTCTGAATCTGAATTCTGAATCTGAATTCCGAATCTGAAATCTGAATCTGAAATCTGAATCTGAATTCTGAATCTGAATTCTGAATCTGAATTCTGAATCTGAATTCTGAATCTGAATTCTGAATCTGAATTCTGAATCTGAATTCTGAATCTGAATTCTGAATCTGAATTCTGAATCTGAATTCTGAATCTGAATTCTGAATCTGAATTCTGAATCTGAATTCTGAATCTGAATTCTGAATCTGAATTCTGAATCTGAATTCTGAATCTGAATTCTGAATCTGAATTCTGAATCTGAATTCTGAATCTGAATTCTGAATCTGAATTCTGAATCTGAATTCTGAATCTGAATTCTGAATCTGAATTCTGAATCTGAATTCTGAATCTGAATTCTGAATCTGAATTCTGAATCTGAATTCTGAATCTGAATTCTGAATCTGAATTCTGAATCTGAATTCTGAATCTGAATTCTGAATCTGAATTCTGAATCTGAATTCTGAATCTGAATTCTGAATCTGAATTCTGAATCTGAATTCTGAATCTGAATTCTGAATCTGAATTCTGAATCTGAATTCTGAATCTGAATTCTGAATCTGAATTCTGAATCTGAATTCTGAATCTGAATTCTGAATCTGAATTCTGAATCTGAATTCTGAATCTGAATTCTGAATCGGAATTCTAAATCTGAATTCTAAACCTGATTTCTGAATCTGAATTCTGAATCTGAATTCTGAATCTGAATTCTGAATCTGAATTCTGAATCTGAATTCTGAATCTGAATTCTGAATCTGAATTCTGAATCTGAATTCTGAATCTGAATTCTGAATCTGAATTCTGAATCTGAATTCTGAATCTGAATTCTGAATCTGAATTCTGAATCTGAATTCTGAATCTGAATTCTGAATCTGAATTCTGAATCTGAATTCTGAATCTGAATTCTGAATCTGAATTCTGAATCTGAATTCTGAATCTGAATTCTGAATCTGAATTCTGAATCTGAATTCTGAATCTGAATTCTGAATCTGAATTCTGAATCTGAATTCTGAATCTGAATTCTGAATCTGAATTCTGAATCTGAATTCTGAACCTGAATTCTGAATCTGAATTCTGAATCTGAATTCTGAATCTGAATTCTGAATCTGAATTCTGAATCTGAATTCTGAATCTGAATTCTGAATCTGAATTCTGAATCTGAATTCTGAATCTGAATTCTGAATCTGAATTCTGAATCTGAATTCTGAATCTGAATTCTGAATCTGAATTCTGAATCTGAATTCTGAATTCTGAATCTGAATCTGATTTCTGAATCTGAATTCTGAATCTGAATTCTGAATCTGAATTCTGAATCTGAATTCTGAATCTGAATTCTGAATCTGAATTCTGAATCTGAATTCTGAATCTGAATTCTGAATCTGAATTCTGAATCTGAATTCTGAATCTGAATTCTGAATCTGAATTCTGAATCTGAATTCTGAATCTGAATTCTGAATCTGAATTCTGAATCTGAATTCTGAATCTGAATTCTGAATCTGAATTCTGAATCTGAATTCTGAATCTGAATTCTGAATCTGAATTCTGAATCTGAATTCTGAATCTGATTTCTGAATCTGAATTCTGAATCTGAATTCTGAATCTGAATTTTAAATCTGAATTCTGAACCTGATTTCTGAATCTGAATTCTGATTCTGAATTCTGAATCTGAATTTTGAGTCTAAATTCTGAATCTGAATTCTGGATCTGAATTCTGAACCTGAATTCTGAATCTGAATTCTGAATCTGAATTCTGAATCTGAATTCTGAATCTGAATTCTGAATCTGAATTCTGAATCTGAATTCTGAATCTGAATTCTGAATCTGAATTCTGAATCTGAATTCTGAATCTGAATTCTGAATCTGAATTCTGAATCTGAATTCTGAATCTGAATTCTGAATCTGAATTCTGAATCTGAATTCTGAATCTGAATTCTGAATCTGAATTCTGAATCTGAATTCTGAATCTGAATTCTGGATCTGAATTCTGAATCTGAATTCTGAATCTGAATTCTGAATCTGAATTCTGAATCTGAATTCTGAATCTGAATTCGGAATCTGAATTCTGAATCTGAATTCTGAATCTGAATTCTGAATCTGATTTCTGAATCTGAATTCTGAATCTGAATTCTGAATCTGAATTCTGAATCTAAATTCTGAATCTGAATTCTGAATCTGAATTCTGAATCTGAATTCTGAATCTGAATTCTGAATCTGAATTCTGAATCTGAATTCTGAATCTGAATTCTGAATCTGAATTCTGAATCTGAATTCTGAATCTGAATTCTGAATCTGAATTCTGAATCTGAATTCTGAATCTGAATTCTGAATCTGAATTCTGAATTCTGAATCTGAGTTCGAAATATGAATTGTAAATCTGAACTCCGAATATGAATCCTGAATCTGAGCTCCAAATCGGAATTCTGAATTAAAAAGATAAAAATCGAAATTCAACATCAGAGTTTTGAATCTTAAAAAACTGAAAAATGAGTCCAAAACAGTGAAAAGATCACATAATTTCATCTCATAAGTTAAACAAAAAATTAAAGCTCAAATTATCAGCACTCAAGGCTTAAACGCAACCGATCAAAAGATTTTTAAACTACCTTATCGACTGAAAACGTGAAAAAAATCTATTTCACCCCTTTATCTCTCAATGTCAATATCAGAAAACAAAACTATCACAAAAAAAAACAAACACAACCCAAAACGTATCAAGGAAAAACAAACAAAAAGTAAAATGGTGAAATTTCAATGAGTGCCATAAAAAACAAAACGAAAATGATGTCAACTAAAATCAAAAACAAAAAAGTAATTAAGATGAAATGTTGCGGAAGAGAAACCTAAACAGAAATAAGAAAAATACTGATGAAGATGAGAGAGTGCTGTAAAACAGCACAAAGTCATAGAGTCAAATGTACAGAGTAAAATACAAATGAAACACAGAAAATGCAGAAGTTTTCGTTTCTGCTAGACGACAGATCAAACAAAGTCAGAGACGAAAGTGAGAAGCAATTCTCTAGGGTTAAGTTTTTTTTTTAATTAGTTAATCAAGGGTCAAATTTATTAAAATGTATAAAAGAGAACACAAATGAACGATTCTTAACTATGGAATAAAAAAACCCAAATTAAAAATATTTGTTGTTCGACTTCAATTAGAAAGAAATTTTTCCCTTTTGTTTTCTAACCATTTGGCACCTGGGTAACCATTTCCATATTCCATGAATGCTGAATGTATCCAAATTACAATGTACGTCCACTTGGGGTGTCAAGTAAAAACACAACAACGAGAAAACCCTTTCTTAATCGCTTTTAAACCATCTAAAACCGTAAAATATCCGAAAAAGGCAAACAAGCCAAATTATGCTTCAACTATTTGTTGGAGGGGGAGCGAAAAAAAAATTCTACTTCTATCAAACTACCCCAACAACCCTACCCCATAGAAGTGAAACAGAGAGAGAGCAAGGGAAGCCAACAAAACCCGAAACTAATTTGGGTGCCCATAACTTGCGACAACTGCGGAGAAGCGACGGAAAACCGAATACTTTCTCGCCATTTATGTACGTTGCAGTTTCGGGAGGAAATTTTGAACCGTCCCTATTGGCAGTCCACTGGAGTAGAGAAACTATTGCCGGTGCCAGCCACCTAGGGATGGAGGGTGGGAACGGCGTTGTTCGGTACCACCATCATCATCATCATCATCAGCTATGGAGTCCAGAGAACAGTTTTATTTTTACGAGCTTTCGGTTAGGTTATAACTAGAGTAGCATTTGAGTGAGATTTTTGTTACGGGAGAATTGCTGGAACATTTGAACTTATTAAATTTCATATTTTTAGCTTATTGAAATAAAATATATTTTATAATTGATATTCACAATTTCATTCACGATTCATTATTCATTAGAGAGAGAAGTAAGCCATGCGTGTATGAATACGGAATTTACCAAATGTTGATTAACGAAATGCAAAATTTTCTGCACAGTATTAAAAAACCCAATCGTGCAAATATGTCTAGTCGAGAAATTAAAATTGCCTAAAAAAAGGTCATCCTTGCACTGGAAAACAATTTTCTCACAGTTTTTTAAACATATTTTCATATATTTTATCTTCCATTTATAGATTTTGTCCAAATTTGATATTTAAACTGTTGAAGCCCACGCATTGGGCAGTTATCACAAGTTTCGAATCAATGATCAGCAATGTTAAAACTTCTGAAATATCTGAAATTTTTATTTTTCTTAATCAAAATAAATAGAAAAAAAAATTGTTCAAAGCAAAAATCAAAAAAATTCACTCAATATCACCAGAGCTAGATTTGACAGAATCTGGTAAATGATTCTAAATCAGTTTGCAATGCTTTACGGTACTGAATTCGAGACCATAAATGAGGTCGTATGCAGTAGAAGATTTTTTTGGTAATTTTTAACGACTGATATTGTTTGGTTCTTTATTTTCTTATTGGCATTTCAGTCTTTAGGAAGCAAATTACAGAATTTTACAATTTGCCTGACGTTTCGGCCTTTGATCTTGGCCTTCTTCAAGGGATAATTTGTGTTGGAGGATGAACCACCCTAATCGCAGAATGCAGCCATTTGCGGCTACCAATGAAAACTGGCGAACAGTGATGTCGGACTTCAGGGTACAAGCGTTAAACGGATCATCAAAGCGCGGGAATTTCAACACTAGAGAAGATCACCCACCGATCTTGCTCTCCCAAGACTACGGCGTAGTCAGTCGCGATCGGATAACCGAGCACAGAAGGTCACGGGGAACCTCTGCAAAACCCCAAGCATTTTGTAATTAGTGTTAAGCAATAAATGTAGTGTAGTATAATAAATGTGTTTTTTAGTAATAAAATGTGTCTAGCTTAAATAAAAGTGTTGTGCTTAAAATTATACGTCGGTGTATTTGATTATTGGTCCGGAGTTGACCTGAACCCCGAACAAACTCAACACAAGGCACTACTAAGCCGTGGCATCAATCCGCACTTCTGAAGGCAGAAGGGGAAGAGCGGCTACACTGCAGGATCCAGGAGTGGTCCAAAGGTCATCTAAGGTCATACGATTGCCACACGGGTACGTCAACATCCCCCAACATTGGTCCTTCGAACCGGATGACGCCGGTCAAACCCGTCCCTGGCAAACGGAACAAGGGATCGGTTAAACAAAGACGAAGGACTTCGCTTTGTTAGGGCTCCGCCATCGCGACTATCGCCATTTTCGACGCCGGTGTAGCGTCTGGACATCTGCACTACTGCACTTCTGCACATTATCGGGATACCTGCGAGGACGTTGTGGACAGAACCTGCGCCAAAAAAGGGTTTCTCAGGTAAAGTAGAACCTTACTTCGTATATGTTCTGTCGAAGCGTCCAATATTTCAACCCACTAACACCGATTTTCGACCATCGGCTATTGTGATCCATCGGTTCCTGCCTGGAGGAACATTGACCAAAGGTTGGCCAATAACATCCGGAACAACGTTACGGGACGTCCGTACTTCAAGCGACAACTACAACGCATGTGCATGGTGGCCTTTTCCACAAAGGCTGGGCGGCCATTTTGAAGATCGTTACCGGTTCCAAATTGCATGCATCTGGTCTCGGATTCGGAGGCGAGCGGTCGACAAGGGCATCGCGGAACGTTATTTCCTTCTAGGTAAATACACAAAATAATAGATATGTCCTGTCGAAGCTAGTTCCTTTGGATCCTACACTAAATAAAAAATCATCCCTTCCACGAATTGTATTGTACAAATCAACTTTGCGAGCATTCCCTGGATCTCCACCCACGCATTACTCTGGTTTTGTTGGTTTATTGCGGCATCAAAAGGTCTCAAAGGTGAGAGCTTGGTATATGTCCTGTCGAAGCAGGACTCTGTTGGATACTACATTCTGGTTTATACTCCCAATCCCACTGGCTAAACAATTTGCGAGAATTCTACGTTTCGACTTTGGCAATTGGCAATACTTGGGTCACTTCGGCATGCTGCGGATCTGTTAGTTTTCCTAGGTAAATAAAACTAGACAGATATTGTATATGTTCACCGAAGCGGACCTGTATACGTGAAACTACATCATTGCCCTTTCTTTCTTTCGGAATCATCTTACGTTTGCTGAGCGCCATCTGACGAGCTGTTTCCCGAAGCACCTGATAACTATTTGTTGGGTTTGATTGACTGGGTCAATCACAATGCCATCATCTTCAGCATCAGCTTCGGCCAAGAAGCAGCCTTCTTTGAAGGTTCTTCAAACCAAACTAAAGGGATTGCAAACATCGTTCAACAACATTGAGCACTACGTCCAAAACTTCCCAGAGTCGGTCTCCGTCCATCAGATTTTGGTCCGTCTTGAGAAACTGGAGGAGTTATGGGATAAAGTTTCAGAAACATCTTGTGAGATTGAGAGCCACGACGAATTCTTGAGTGATGTAGAGGTCTTTACGAAAGAACGGTCAGATTTTGAAAATCGTTTTTTTGAAGTCAAAGCTTTTCTAATCGAAAGGCAAAGGGAGCAGTTTAACTCAACAGTCGACGAAATCTCCATGCGACATTCAGATTCGGCATTACCTGCAGCAGGTGAACACGTTCGTTTGCCTCAAATAAAGCTGCAAACCTTCAACGGGAACGTGGACGATTGGCTGAGTTTTAGGGATCTCTTCACTTCATTGATCCACTTGAAGCACGATTTACCCGAGGTGGAAAAACTACATTACTTGAAAGGATGCCTGGAAGGGGAGGCTAAATCGCTAATAGATCCTCTCAAGGTTACTAAGGCTAACTATCAGATAGCCTGGGATTTATTAAACAAACGCTATAACAATAGTAAGGTTCTTCGAAAGCGCCAGGTTCATGCTCTCTTGAAACTACCGTCTCTATCCAAGGAATCAGCTACTGAGCTACATGGGTTACTTGAGAATTTCGAACGCATTGTTTACACCTTAGATCAACTTCTTCAACCCGTTGATTATAAGGATCTTTTGTTGGTGGAAATTTTTGGCTCTTGTTTAGATCCCCACACGAGGCGTGGATGGGAAGAATACTCCGCATCTCACGAGCAGGACACAGTCAAATCCCTCACCGAATTTGTCCAGAGAAGAATAAGGGTATTGGAGTCTTTGCCTGGAAGAGTGGTTCTAGACAATAGACAAGATTCGCAGAACACTTTTAGGAAAAGGCAACCACTAACGCGTACTAGCTACAACGTAACTCAAAATTCGTTCCCGAAATGTCCGGCTTGCTCTGAAAATCATTGGCTTCATCTCTGCTCAGCTTTCCAACGAATGTCAGTTGCTAACAGGGAGTCTTTGGTCCGAAACAACAACCTTTGTCGCAACTGCTTTCGCCAAGGTCATCGTGCAAATGAATGCTCATCGAAATATTCGTGCAGGAAATGTAAGGCTAGGCACCATACCATGGTGTGTTTTAGAGCGGAAAACATGAATGAAAACAACAAGGGCAAACAGCAGGTCGAACGTCATCAATCAGAAAACTCGTCAAGGCTCGCCGAAGTAGCAGGAACTTCGTCCAGGACCACTATTTCTAACGTTGCTGCATCTGAAGCTGTTACTTCTGGCGCGATTGAAAAAAGGTCCACCAAGGTTTTATTGGCAACAGCTGTTATTATGATGGAGGATAATTTGGGAATTCGTTATCCAGCCCGTGCACTACTGGATTCAGGATCTGAATGCAATTTCGCAACTGAACGTTTAGCTCAACGGATGAATGTTGCAAGGGAGCGACACAATATTTCGGTGCTTGGTATCGGCGATTCTTCCACCAAGGTCAAACACAAATTTCGAGCTACCGTCCACTCGAGAGTTTCTGGCTACAATCAAATTTTGGAATTTTTGGTACTCCCAAAGGTAACAGCAAATCTCCCGTCTCAATCCGTACACATATCGAACTGGAATATTCCTCCCGAAATTCAGTTGGCTGACCCGACCTTCTTCAAATCGAATGGAATCGATCTTGTCTTGGGAATTCCTGCATTCTTCAGCTTTTTCACGTCTGGAAACAAAATGCCCATTGGAGATGGGCTACCGATGTTGACTGAATCTGTGTTCGGATGGGTAGTGTCAGGCGAAGTGGAATCTACTGGAAGTTTGAGTTACTTAGGATGCAACTTGGCAATATCAAAGAATCTGGATGAACTTTTAGAGCGGTTTTGGTCCTGCGAGGAAGTAGGAGCCTCTCATAACTATTCTCCGGAGGAAGCGCTTTGTGAGGCACATTTTGAGCGCACTGTCCGTCGTGGTTCAGACGGACGCTACACGGTAACACTTCCCAAGAACGAGCACAC
This sequence comes from Uranotaenia lowii, assembly GCF_029784155.1. Lineage (NCBI taxonomy): Eukaryota > Metazoa > Arthropoda > Insecta > Diptera > Culicidae > Uranotaenia > Uranotaenia lowii. Next base: position 9,004,552 of record NC_073692.1, on the reverse strand, counting down.
TTTCTCAGAACTTGGTGATTCAAGGGAGATCGCACTGAAAAGGTTTCAGAGTCTCGAGAGACGATTGTTGAGGGATGGAGATATTCGGCAACAATATACCGACTTCATGCGAGAATATGAAAATTGCGGACACATGCAGAAGGTGGAGGCAAGTGGTTTGGATCACAATCGGTGCTATCTACCACATCATCCCGTGGTGAAAGAGACCAGCACAACGACGAAGCTGAGGGTCGTTTTCGACGCTTCATGTGCGACAACATCGGGACGGTCCCTAAATGACGCTCTACTGGTAGGGCCCGTTATTCAGCAGGATTTAAGGGCAATTGTCATGCGTTGCCGAATTCGACCGGTCATGATAGTGGCGGACATCGAAAAGATGTTTCGTCAGATTTGGATGGACCCCAATGACTCACCACTCCAAAGCATTCTTTGGAGATCTACTCCCGAACACGAGATTGAAATCTTCGAGCTAGGTACTGTAACGTACGGAACGAAACCGGCACCATTCCTTGCCACGCGGGTGCTGAAACAACTTTGTTGTGACGAGGGTCGCAATTTTCCATTGGCAGCAGAGGCAATCGAGAATGACACATACATGGATGATGTCATTTCCGGAGCTGAGGATATCCAAACGGCTAAGGCGAAGGTTAATCAACTTATTTCTATGACGGCTAGAGGAGGTTTCAAATTGCGAAAATTTGCTTCAAATCAACCACAAGTTTTGGAAGGGTTACCGGAGGAAGATTTGGCGGTATCTGAAATCACTTGGGATCAAGATCCGGCAATCAAGGCACTCGGGCTCACTTGGCTGCCTAACTCAGACTGTTTTAGGTTTCAATTCGACATTCCAATACTCTACAAAGATGGACTCACGAAACGGAAGGTTCTCTCGATCATCGCCACTCTTTTTGACCCTCTCGGACTTTTGGGTGCCTCGATTACCACAGCAAAAATATTCATGCAGCGCTTGTGGACACTGCGCGACTCGGAAGGGGAACGGTTGGATTGGGATGTCTTACTTCCCCCCGGAGTGATCGAGGAATGGGCTCAATATCATCGACATCTACCTGCATTAAATGAGATACGAGTTCCACGATGCGTTGTCACTCCGAAAGCAGCCCGAACGGAGCTCCATTGCTTCTCCGATGCCTCCGAGAAGGCCTATGGCGGCTGTTTATACTTACGGAATACGGATAGGGATGGAAATGTAACGGTCAATCTTCTATCATCGAAATCGAAAGTGGCGCCTTTGAAGACCCAATCCTTACCTCGGCTGGAATTGTGTGGAGCATTAATTACAGCAGAGTTAGCAAAAAAGGTCCTCGAAGCGATAGGAAAGCTCGATAACATTCACTTCTGGTCAGATTCTACGTGCACTCTTCGATGGCTCGAATCTCCTCCTGCTACCTGGACAACATTTGTAGCTAATCGCGTGGCAAAAATTCAGGGAATTTCGGATGGCTACATTTGGAAGCATGTTCCAGGAAAACAAAACCCTGCTGACTTAATTTCCCGGGGAATCAGTCCTGACAATCTACTTTCAAATAAATTATGGTGGGAAGGTCCAGAGTGGCTTAAATCAACCCCGGAGCATTGGCCAAAACTAGAATCTTCTAAACTACCTGAGGAGCCTGGGGAATTACGGAATGTTCATGTTTCTACTAAAAACCTTTCATTCATCAACGAATTTATTTCAAAATATTCGACCTTTTTGAAACTTATTCGTGCAACAGCCTACTGGCTACGATTAATTGAATCATTTCGTCAACCGAAAGAGAACATGAAGAAGGGATTTCTTTCAGTCCAAGAGCTACATGATGCAGAAATGACTATCATCAAAAGGATCCAGAATGAATCATTCCACGAAGAGCTGAAGCAGTTACGACTATCGAAACCGGTCCCTCGAAGCTCTCCATTGCGGTGGTTTAATCCCAAGGTCACTCCCGACGGAGTTCTTCGAATTGGCGGCAGGTTATCACACTCGGACGAGTCCTTTGACGCGATGCATCCTATGGTTCTCCCGGCTAAGCACCCTTTCACGGAAATGTTATTTGCTCATCACCACGAAGCCTTATTGCATGCAGGCCCACAACTCCTTTTGAGCACTATTCGCCAACGGTATTGGCCACTTGGTGGAAGGCATGTTGTCAGAAAGGTAGTCCACAAATGTCAGCGATGTTTCCGAGCTAGGCCTCAAATTCTCCAGCAGCAGATGGGAGATCTCCCGAGGTCCAGAGTTATCGTTTCAAGACCTTTCACAAAATGCGGCGTGGATTATTTTGGTCCGGTATTCCTAAAGGCTGGACGTCGAAATGCAGCTATCAAAACTTACGTCGCAGTTTTTGTGTGTATGACCACAAAGGCGGTCCATCTCGAACTGGTCGGTGATCTCTCAACTGAGAGATTTCTACAAGCGTTGCGGCGAATGATAGGCAGGCGAGGCAAGGTTTCGGATATGTTCTCCGACAATGGTACGAATTTTGTTGGGGCGAGAAACCAGTTACGAGAACTATTTGCCCAGCTGAAAAATAAGCAACACAACGAGACGGTTTCGAAGGTATTGGCAGCGGATGGAGTGCAATGGCATTTTAACCCTCCAAGTGCCCCACATTTTGGCGGTTTGTGGGAAGCCGCGGTTCGATCCGCAAAGTATCACATTTTGCGTGTTGTAGGTGGAAATGCTATGGATCGAGAAGATTTTGAAACTTTATTGATACAAGTAGAAGCATGTTTGAATTCTCGGCCTTTAACTGCCATGTCAGATGATCCAACAGAATTAGAACCTTTAACACCAGGGCATTTTATAGCAGGCGGGCCGCTTCAATCACTACCAGAACCAGAGTATGGACAGGTGCAATTGAATAGGTTGAGTAGGTGGCAATTGGTACAACGGAGAGTTCAGGATATTTGGAAACGACGGAGGTTGGAATACTTGTCACAGCTGCAGAGTAGAACGAAGAATTGGAGTTCACCAGAAAAAATAATCGTTGGAAAATTGGTCATAGTGGTTGACGAAAATCAGCCACCGATGCGGTGGAAAATGGCAAGGATAAAGGAGTTACACCCAGGAGATGATGGCGTGGTGCGAGTTGTAACCGTCAAAACAGCAAATGGATCCTTGAAGCGACCGGTTGCAAAATTGTGCCTATTGCCATCTCCAGAAGAAGCAGATGCAGAATTAGTCGAGAACAAAGAGTCTCGCCTATAAGATCCAGTTCGTCGAAAGGGAGTTTCTTTTATCTCTTTTCAGAAGTCTCCAGCAACTTCAGGGTGGGCGAGGATGTTGGAGGATGAACCACCCTAATCGCAGAATGCAGCCATTTGCGGCTACCAATGAAAACTGGCGAACAGTGATGTCGGACTTCAGGGTACAAGCGTTAAACGGATCATCAAAGCGCGGGAATTTCAACACTAGAGAAGATCACCCACCGATCTTGCTCTCCCAAGACTACGGCGTAGTCAGTCGCGATCGGATAACCGAGCACAGAAGGTCACGGGGAACCTCTGCAAAACCCCAAGCATTTTGTAATTAGTGTTAAGCAATAAATGTAGTGTAGTATAATAAATGTGTTTTTTAGTAATAAAATGTGTCTAGCTTAAATAAAAGTGTTGTGCTTAAAATTATACGTCGGTGTATTTGATTATTGGTCCGGAGTTGACCTGAACCCCGAACAAACTCAACACAAGGCACTACTAAGCCGTGGCATCAATCCGCACTTCTGAAGGCAGAAGGGGAAGAGCGGCTACACTGCAGGATCCAGGAGTGGTCCAAAGGTCATCTAAGGTCATACGATTGCCACACGGGTACGTCAACATCCCCCAACAATTTGCATTATACTGTATATGTTCCTGAGGGTATACTGTGTGAAGAGAATTTCTGTCGGATTTTAACCTATTTCTATGATTTTTCACAATCGTAGAGGTCGCAATTGAATAAAAACTGTTGAATTTTATGTGGACACATTTCTCTTGGATTACTTGTAGGAATGATGTGGATTTGTTTTTAGCTTTTTAGATTTAGAAATGTTTTCTTTAAAACTTTTATGGCTATTACATAAAACAACATCGCTTCTTTTTAAATTTCTTTATTATACATACATACATATAAATACATATAAAATTTCAATTATAGAGAGTGTTCGGATCAAAAATGGTCAAACTAAATTGAGTGTAAATCGAGTATTAGTTTATTTTAAAAAATCCAAGTATCTTTAATTTTGAATTCGATATGTTTAAAAGATGGAAAAAATGCTCAGTTAAGATCCGAGTTGACCTAGTCCAAATTAGCGAGCCTTTCGTTTGACGCCTGTCATCAGTTTTTGTACAGTCAACTTATCCACTTTTTTCGCCGCAGAACGCCAGTTTGCTGTGAACTGCGTGTAGCTACTAAAAGTTTTTTGAGTCTTTGTATGGTTCTGCTTAGCTATCACCCAATATTTTTCGGTTGTGCGAAGTTATGGTGTGTTGGGTGTGGGGGTCTTATCCTTGGCGAAACCTGAACGTTGGTAGTGGCGTGCCACCCATCGCTTTTTTTCATAATGGCAGGATACCAAATCTGGCCAAAACAGCACAGACAAGTCATGTTTCTTCAGGAAAGGCAGCAAACGCTTTTGAAAGCACTATTTCTGTAAAATACTCTAGTCCCGGAAGCTGTCTGAAATCTGCCTTGGCGTAGGTTTCGTCGTCCATTACCACACAATCAAACTTTGTCAACAATATCGTACACAGCTTCCGAGAGCGGACTCAGTAGGCTTGCGTTGAACTGACATCACGTCTCTAATGTTCGTCCGATTTTTTCTCCCCAATAACGAGAAGTAAAAACAGTTTTTTTTAAATGTTTTTTTTGCTGTAAAGGATTGATAAATTGTGGCTGTTATATTTGAGTGCTGTGTTTTACGGTTGTTAACAGTATAAAAGTGGAATTTCGTGAAGAGGGCTGATCCTACGCGAACGAGATCAAAGGAGGTTTTCCGAAGAAGGAGCCGTGCGCTAAGAAAAACGGATCTCAAGATAAGTCAGCTCGTTTCCATTTTTCTGTATATTTGTTCAAATTTATCTTTTTAAGTAAATTAGGAAAAAAAGAATATTTTCAAAATTTGAAGCTGAATTTTTGACAGCTTCATAATGGACTCTCTAGCATTATTATTTTTTGTCAAGGTAATTCAGGAAATAGTTTTTTAGGTATTCCTGGTGTGTTTCATACTTCAGGAAGTTGGATTTTTGGTTTTAACACCGCGTATTTCCAGAAGACGATCAATCGAAATAAAAGATTAATAAAAAGTTAGCCAGTAAGAACACTACAACTTAACCTTTGAAAAACACTTAACGTAAAGCGAAAATCATAAACTGTGCTTATCGTTACAATCAACGCACAGTACCTTTTAATTAATTTATTGTCCATTGCAGGAATTCGAAAGCAACCGGTTTTCATTGCATAAAAGCACAAAATTCAAATATATAGTAGGTGCTCAGATATGATAATTCATTTAAAATTTCAGATAACATATTTGATTAGACTTTGTTCTACTTATGCACTTCAAATTCCATGATCGCTGGCGTGGCTAAGCAGAACAAGTTCTACGTTGCCAATGATTGCTACTCCGTGATTGATCAAGGCCATCAGCTTTATGCAAGGGCCAAAAGAATGGTGCAGGTTTTCAAAAAGCTTTATCACCACGAGGCTGGAAAAAACAAATAAGGGATTTTCAAGAAAGCATCGATTAAAACTGTTATTAACCATCAACATAAATTTGCATTATATTTATAATAATAAACAGTGTTTTAAGTTGATATAAAACAATAAGGCCCAATAAATGATTCACTATAACAAATTCCATTATTTAAACTTAGATAAATAATTAATAATTCCATAATAAATTTGATAATCATCACATATATTTATAAATAATTAAACAATTTTACCATAAGGAAGGAGATATATTTTTCATAAAGAGTATGAGGCAAAGAGTTGAATTGCACTGATGAGTTCAACCTACAACCTACATAACAAGTTAGAAATTAAATAAAGCAAAAAGGAGATTCACTTCATACATCAACAAAATTTTTAGAATTTTCTATATCTTCTTATAAATACTCTTCGAAGTTTGATAAAAGTCTTAACTCTGAAATATCGTTTTTGGAAAAACATTAGTGTATCAAGAATAAGAATTAGGAAAACAAGTTAGTTAACACATTATTCACTTTACTAGGAAAAGGTCTTTCTTAGTTTCTTTCAAGTGCCTCAAAGATAGAAATAGGAGTTTCCTTAAGAAAAATCTAGGAGCATAGGAGGTGTAGGAAAACTAGATCGCACCATTGACCAAAATGGGTCCTGATCTATAACCTTTTCCCTATTAACACAACCCTTTCCTTGGATATTTAAATATGTATAGATTCGCAGACGTATAGACGGTTTCTATAGTTGGTGATATTGACTTACCTTTGTTTCTGAATTTTTCAAAAGTAACCTTTGGAATACAAAGGGACAAAAGGTTGTTAATTGATCCTATGAGGTATCCTACTAACAATCCCTCCTTCATTCCTCATTGACTACTAGGACGTGGCCGGCGCCCTTATTGATCATTTTCAAAGGGAGAGCATGAGTTTTGTGCATTTTGAATGAACTGCTAGTCCCGAGCACCATTCTTTTGGCCCTTGCATAAAGCTGATGGCCTCGATCAATCACGGAGTAGCAACCATTGGCGATGTGGAACTTGTTCTGCTTAGCCACGCCAGCGATCATGGAATTTGAAGTGCATAAGTAGAACAAAGTCTAATCAAATATGTTATCTGAAATTTTAAATGAATTATCATATCTGAACACTTCAAGTTCGATGATTTAAGGTGGATATGAGTAGTCAACTAAGCTAAGCTAATATCGTACACAGCTTCCGAGATCTTGTTTTTGTCGTAAGGATTTTTTATCGTTGCGATTTGGATTCACTACCTTCTGATAACTTGATAGTCCAATTTTTTTTTAGCTTCATGCACGGTTGTAGTCGATCCCAACTTATATGCGAAATCTCGAACGGAGAGGTTGTGCATGAAAACGCTAGCCACTCTTCTGTTCGTCATTGCTGCGCCTTTCGATTTCCCCCCGATCCAGGCTTCCTAGTTGTCGACAAACATTCCCCGAATACTATTACTACTTTGGTGACGGTTGAGTTGGCCACATTCAACGATTTTGCTATCTCTACGTGAGTGTAGTTAGGATTTTCACGCCGCATGTACAAAATTTTAATTTGTTGCTCCTTTGCTTAGACGCCATTTTGAAATCGAAAGATCTAATGTCAAAATCCAAATGGAAGCTTAATTCTACACACACACTCCTACAAAATGAGGGGAATTTAAGTTTTTTTATATGAATGATCAGAAACAATACGGCAAATTTAAGTTGATAACTTTTTAAACCGAGCACCCTTTATAAAAAAAACAACTTACTTGAACTTAAAATTCATGGGTTCTTAAGTTACGACTTTTTTAATAGTGTAGGTCAGTGGTCGGCAACCTTTTGAGTCGGAAGAGCCAAAAACTTCAAATTTTCAAAATTTCAGAGTTGGAATGAGCCACATGAAAGATTTATTATTATGTTTATGATACAAATAACACAAAATATATGAATGATCAGGGAACATGAGATTCACAAAAACTATGTGACTTGTTAAAACCATTAGAGTTTTTTTCTAAATCCTGGATATTTCTTTTAAATGTTTTTTTAATTATCAATAAGTACATGGATTCTCCTCTAGATCGCAAACACTTCTATTTAACATGGTTCAATTTTATTTCAATTTTAATGCGTTGGCAAATATCGGGTCAAAAAAAATATAAGTCCATCCATATCAAGCTTAAATAAATACTTTGGATGATGTTAAAGTGAATGATTTGAACATATTAACATAAGAAGAATAAAGCTTAGTTCTTTTAGAAATGGGACAGTTACAAATGCCTGTATCTCAAAAACCATTCGTTTGAACGAAATACTTTCTATGAAGGAAAAGTAGGCAATGTTATGATATTTCATGAAAAAATTTGAAAAAAAATATTTACCGTTTTTTGTAAAAGAAATTTCTACTTTATTCTTGGTGTCTCCCATTGGCCGGCGCACACTTTTTTCTGTCATGGTATTGATCAGTTTCTCCAACTTATACTTTGTAAAATCTATATTTTAGGTGGCTTCACCTTCCTTCTTCAATTTCTGATACTTTTTGGTCCAATACTTCTCTGGAAACTGGAAACTGGAAGCATTTTAGTGGATACAGTTGTTTCGAAATGAACAAATTTGGTTATTTTTTATCACATTTTTGAACGTTTTTTTTTCGGTACCGGTTTTACAGCTTAAGAGCTTTGGAACTATCAAAAAATGGCTGTTTGAGGTTGGATTTCAATGAGTCATCACTAGGCAACACTTTCAGCTTATCGGAGAAAATTGTTTTGGACATTTCAGCGATCTACCCTTAGCTTTTCGTTTATTGAAAATTAAAAATGCTGGTATGAGACTTGCATTCCTTGATGATCCTTAACCGTTGTTGCCGATCATCTGCTTCACTCCAATGCTTGATTTGAACTTTGTGGACATTATTGACAGTGTTTGCATACTTATCCACCACATAAACTCAGTAATTCTTTGAATAATCAACGGTTTTTTCAGCTATCAATTTGATAATGACGAATTTTAAAGGAATCTGTGCAAAAATTTTTTTTTCTTTTTCTCAAGCATCGTACATATCTCAAAAACGCGTAAATTTTAAATTTTGAAAAAAATAGGTCGAATAGTACTTTTTACAGGCAACAAAATGCTGTTCAAATTTTTAATATCCAATAACTAGTTAACGAGCTATTAGCAAATGAAAGTGTCCCATTTCTAAAAGAACTAAGCTTTATTTATAACTTCTTCGGCAAAGAAAAGCTTTAAAAATAAAATAGTTAAAGGAAAAAATACTTAAAATTATCAAGGTTTATATGACATTTCCCCAGTTTAAGCAAATCCTTTCACAAATACAGTAGTATGAGGCTGAATTCAACTGAAGTTAATGTAGCGGAAATATTTTTATCTCAACTCGCTACATATGTCATAACAAATTTAGAACTTTAAAATTCATGACGTAAAGCGAACGAGTCTTCGGAATTTTTTGAACCTGGAAAATTTCAAAAATCTCATATTATTTCACATGTTATTCTTCAGTATTGTGCGTCCAATTGAATAAATAAAGAAATTCAATACATTGAACATTATTTATCAATGCTTTCTGAAGCTTAGATTACTGGAAAAAATCTGTGGTTTAACCAGTATAAATCTGTAATAACATGATTTCGTAGCCTACATTGTAAATTCGTGACAAATAATAAAGAAACAGCCAATTTTAACTGGCAAGATCAGTTCAAAAATACCTACTTTTAAAAGATCGACACAAAAATAATAAAAATAAATCAACGGTGATCAACTCAAAATTAAAAATTGAAAAAATATTAAACTTTATTCAAAATTTGAGAGCTTTTGATAAAAGTTGGCTATAGGCATCGGACTTAAAATTTTAAATGTGTTCAAAGAGGTTTACTTTTTTAAATACATACAATTTATTTATGAAATAAACTGCTTCTGGGGGGACAGATCAATTTATTGATTACAAGTATTTAGGCCGGTAATAAAGTTTTCAAAAAAATTTTTAATAATTGAAATCTTCATTCATTCTCAACGCTGATTCAAGTTTGGATAGATGATAAACTTTTATTTGTAAATCTCAATTCATAGTTTTGGATATTGAATTTCATGTATCTATTTACTTTTTTTAATCTTAATGTCATGAGAAGGATTTCTAGATTTTTTTGTACGTATCAAAGCTGGGCAAATCCGAATATTGGGTTTCTAAATTTTAAACTCATAACCGGGCTATAACCGGGCAAATTCAGCCAAAATCTGGATATTTGCGATAAAAAAGTAAGAAAAAAGCTGAAAAATAAACATGCTAGTTGATTTTGCTAAAACAAGTTCAAGATTTGGAATTCCGCAAAAATCATTATTAATCCGGAAGAAAACTAAGCTTATTCCCTCGATATCCAGGCAACCGGACAGGACTGGGCATTTCTTAATTTCTTTTGAAAGTCCAGGCAAGCCCGGTTAAAACAGGGCAATCTTTAAACTTATAGTGTTTTCGTTTATTGGCAGTGGCAACCTAGTTACCCACGAGTTTTGCCATAACTGCTATTATTATGTTCGTTTATTGATTCAGAAGTCCACTAGTTTTGCCCGAGATTTGAACCTCAAGCAGGCGGTTGCACCCCGTAAAAGTTGTCAGTGTTGGGGGTAAACATAAGAGTGAGTATAGCAACCACATATTTGCATCGTCCCGGGTAACGATTCTGTTTGTTTATTCAGAAAAAGTTTTGCCCCGCGCTAGTGGAGAAAAACGAAAACGGCATTAATGAAGGTTACGTTGTTTAATAACAAAACAGAAACTATCCAAGAACTACTTTTTCGTAAAAAAAATTACTTTGATTTTTCTGTTAGCATCAGCTAAACTTTGATCGATTGATTAAAAAATATTTAAACTAGCGTTTTGGAAATAATCTGATTTTTTAGTTTTTGTTGTTTCAAAAACAGTTATTCTTTGCATTTAATAATAATGATACATTAAATCTTGATCTCTATTCCGATGCTTCAAAAACAGTGAAAAGCCAATAATTATAAATTTGGCCTTCAACAAAATCCAGTTTTGCTATTTGGTCGTTTCCGCTTGTTCCTAGAACGGATGCAATCTAAGAAGTTTTTCATCAGGACCTATAAAAATCTGTGTTCTAGGTCACAAGATTCAATTTTCGGAATAGCATTTTTTTTTAAATTTTATTTAAAGAATATTTAATATTTGCGCAGTGAGCAAAATAGCCACAGCCTTACATCCAAAGAGTCGCATGCGGCTTGCGAGCCGCAGGTTGCCGACCTATGGTTTAGGTAGTTGAATTCGAGTATCAATCAATTTAAACTGGAAAACTATAAATTACAAATTTACTACGCAATGAAAATCAAAAATAAATGTTTTTTTTTATTTATTTTAAAAGATTTGTCAACGGAGGTTATTATGAACAAAGATCATTCTTTTTTATGCTCATATCTATTTATAAATACCCAGGTGAATATGGAGTCTTAATGAACACTTTTAAAATTATTGTTACGAAAAATTTTTAAGTGTTGCTAATATTTCTAGAAGAATCCATCATCTTGAATCCGTTTGTAAAGTTTCTGTGCCCTTGTTTTTGCTCGAGATTCTTGCTCTACGGATTTCTTAGGAACTTTCCACTTATTGTACGTCTTCAAGTAGTTCCTTGCCTCGATTCTCTGAATAATTCCAATGCTAGTTTCGAACTTTTTTGGCCAGATCATGCGTTGATACCGATCGGCTACGCTTAATATGAGTGACTACTTTTACATCCAACTGGGGCTGACTAGAACCAGGTTTTCTTCCGGAACTAAGCACATCCTTCAAGGACGACTAGTTACAATAATATATTTTCTAGTTTCAAGATCAATACGAACCATTGCGAAAATGAAAAAACTAATCCGAACAAATTCATTTTACAACATTTTTTAAGCATGTTAAAAACATTACTTTGCATGCACACCGAAAAAAGTTTACTCATGTTTAATAAACTAGTTTTACAAGTTGCTAATGACTTTTCGATACAGTTCTTGTTCCAAAGTTCGAGGTTCTACATGGCAGCAATTTGGGCCCCCTTTTGTTTACGATGTTTTATGATGACATTAATTTGCTTCTTATTGGTTGTGGAGTTCTACTGTACGCGCATGACCTAAAAATATTTTTGGTCATAAGCATTTTAGCTGATTATTACGATTTACAAGGCTTCCTAGACATGGTTGTGAACTGGTGTGCTGATAGTTTACTGGGGTAATCACCACGATAGATCATCTACTGGTCGCAGTGGGCTTTTACCTACAAGGGAAAAAAAACTGGTTTTAAGCATGGTGGTTTGGGTAAGTCACCGTGACGTGTGGATCAGTTAAAGATCCTTTGAGTTTTATTGGACAATCATATGACTTTTAAGCCCCATTACTCTGTGGTACTCGAGAAGGCCAACGGGATGCTGGAATTCATTATACGCTTGAGTACAGAATTCACCGATCCTGTGAGCTCTGTATTGCTGTCTGGTATTGGAATCTGCAAATCTGGTATGGTGGCCTTGTGGGTTGAGGCATTGTGGGTTGCGCGTTTTGAAGCAATTCTTTGAAGAAATTCTTTGAAGCAATTCTTTGAAGCAATTTCAATGGCGATTCTTGCGTTATGCTTCCATCGGTCGATCATTGTTCGTGGCCAAGATCTTGAGAAATGAAATATTGCTGTTGGCTTGTTGTACGAACCCTACGTAATTGAGACTGGCTCTCATTTGAACCACGAAATACGCACTATGGCAGCAACGACCCCCTACGTTCCGCAAAAATATGCTCTCTCGGTGATTATACCCTATTAATTGTTTAAACCCCTCGGTGATGAGTGTGTCTATTGCAAATACATAAACGAGTGATCAAAACTCATTAGTTCAAAATTTTCATAAAACTTGATTAATTAACATTATTTCAGAGAAGATAATTTTGATAAATTTTGTTATTCCTACGTTATTTAATCTAACTCAAAATTTTATTATTCTTACGTTATTTAATCTAACTCAAACGTTTGAGTTTGAGGCAATTCCAGCAAAATGGAAAGTGTTTCGCTAAACGTTCGACTAAAGCTGTGAGCTGATACATGCTTGTCAAATAATCACAAACAGCTGAAATGAAAATCCTTCCCATTACTTTGGAAAGAGCTTACACTTCAACCGAAATTGATCCGAACCAAATCCGAGCTTTATCACAGTATTTTTTCCCCTGGAAACAGCAAAAGTATCGCTGATGACGGCCGGCGCGTAGGTGTCCGTTTTGAATATGTGGGTGACAATTTTTTCATCGTCATCGCAACCCTACTTTTAAGCGGTTTGGCACAGCACACCTCTAGAGTGCAAACCACTTCACACAGCGGCGGTACTGCTGCTGGTTAAAAATGTATGATCCTTCGAGAGTGGGACAAATTTTACGTTCGAAGAACCACACCGATTAACCCGCTTCCCGAGTCCGCATTCACCACTCGCTGCACTAACACACGCACGCAATCAAACACACACCCACACTTGCATGTGCCTAGTAGGCGTTGGAATAATCACGGCAACGACGACGCTCTACCGCATCGATTAAGCCGAAATCGATTGTGGGCTACTTTGGTGGGACAAAAGTGATTTCCAATTATCCAACTTTTCCACACCGAGGTTCGGTTTAAAATTTGCGGTTAATGCGAAAAAGTATGGCTTTTGATTGACTGTTTTTAACCTAATTTCCTGCTTAATAGCCGACCGATGGAAATTGATTATAACAGGAAAATCTGATTTACTTCCCTAATAAGCTTTTGAAAATGGGATTAATTGGCGACGATGACGACGGGGACCCGAAACTGATCATTTATTCATCTTCGGACTAGAATATCTTGTTTAAAGCTTCCGATGAGTCCTGCTGGTTGGGCTGGCAGGAAGCCAAAGAGCTGCCGCTCTGATGTCAAACATACAACTGGAAACAAAAAGGGCTATTTTGAATCTGTGACCTGTTTGATCCCAGCACAGCACTAAAAATACCTAATCACATTCAGCTCTACTTAAGGAAGGTTGAAAACCAAAAGTCGAATGAATGAATGCACAGGGCAAATTGTCCAGTCCACGTCATCCTTTGGGACGACGAAATTGAGTGGCTTAGAAGGGACACAGTATGACGCGAGAATACTAAAAAGGATTAGTTGACCCTTCATAACCTGACCCGATTTAGACGGCATGTGTAGGGAAGGTTGCCGTGATTCCGTTCCATATTCATACACATCCAAGTCTAAATGGTGCCGCAGTATTGCACTTGAGCTTGTTTTTATCTCTTTGGGTTTGGGGGAAAGTGCAAATGTTTCCGAATCGGTGCTCTTTCTGTTTATTCCGGAGAAAAGTTTTGCCGACAGCATTTGGAGAACATTTCGGCCATGACCCACATTATAGCAAATAAAAGGATGATAGGGACTCGAGAAGCGATTTGACAAAGCTTCGAGACCATTCAAATTCAGTTTACCAAATCGATAATGATATGGTTGTCTGTAGCCTTCTGAATACAAGATTATTATGTTTTTTTTTCTAATCTTAAGCAGAGCTTTGACTCAGAATAAATATCAAATGTGCTAAAATTTACGAATTATATCATATACTAAGTATTACCATAAACGTACAATGTACATATGTATCGCTTCAAAAAATTGATAACACCTCAACAAAAATTAAAAATAAATTGAACCAAAATCAAAGTGTTTTGATTCTGATCCACAGGCCGAGATTAATCCTTCGAAAGGCAATCCGTGGGCAGCCTCAGGGCCTTTTAAATTCCAATATCGAAATCCGACACCCACAAAACAGGCCATTTAATCCGGGCGCATTTCGTTTACTCTTTTTGTTCATATCTTCACCTGATTATATCATGTAATTACTCACAATCACGCATTTTCACACATTCCCACCCGATGCATGGGTTGAAAATTTTCCCCAGCGCTTACAGGTGGGTGGCAATTAAAGCTATCATGGCTTAATCACTGCGGCGAAGGATAGTTAACAGCACACCGCCGGTTTCATTGCAAGTCCTTTGGCTGGCTACTTTCCTTCGCACTGGTGATATTTTAACCCATCATTCCTGAACTGTTCACTTCGGCGTATCATCCACCTTCACCTATCGGGCCTGCTTTCCGAAAAATGTGTGTATATAACTCATAAACTTATAAGCTTCTTTAGAGCCAATGTTGACCAAATCAGCGAAAAGACACAAATTCTCTCGGTCAGCAGTGCTGGAAAATGGCAGATTCATCCTTTATTCCAGGGGCGCCCTTTTGAACAGCTAAACAGTCCCAAAAGAAAACCGAGCAAATGAATTATTTTATATTGAGTGGACTATTCTAAGAATTAAAGTCTTAGAATGAAAAAAAGTAACTCGATCTTAGCTTTGTTGGTCAATTAGTCTGATATTACAAAATAAGTTTGATTGATGCACAAAGGATCAAAATTAATTGACTTTCAGGTCCAAAGTTTTGTCCACCGGACCCGGTTTCCGACCGGATTCTTTTTGTCAACGAAGCTGCTTTCTCCTCCATACCGCATTTTGGATCGCTCCAATGCTTACTTTTTTCCATTTTCGCCAACTGGTTCAGCGAAATGTTGGAAAAAGTACACAATTTGAGCACCATATTTTTCCGCTTTTCCGGGAAAATACTTCTAATTTAAACAAACTGGAGAAACGATACACGGAGTTCTAAGTTGATCTTTTAACAACAATACGCAGCTGAAATCAACTTTTTAAACGTTATCCTGAATGAGCATCGAAAACATATATTGATTGGGCCTACCATGGAGTAGAGAACGCAGAAACATCTGGAACGTAGGAACAGGAAGAAACGTTTATGGTGATCGACCAAGAAGATAATGCGCCTTTACTCGCTCTTGAAAGTTAAAAAAAGAATCGAAAATATTTAAAACATAAACCTTTCGAAGTCTCAAAATATTTTTCAAAGTCTCACCCTAATTATCAACTTATCGGAACACGTTTAAAGTAAGTCATCAATTACAAGCTTTTTAAACCATGAAAAATATAATTTAAAATGTATGGCTTCTCTCATGCATGTTATTTTTTTTTTTTTTTGTAGAGGAATTTTAAGATACGATTCAACAAAATTGAGTTTACAAGAATATTTTTCTTTAAATGTTAGTCTTCATTCATTTAGAAAGTAATTAACCTAAAAAAAAGAGTTCACTGAACTGGAAGAACTTATTAGGGACACTTATATTTGCTAAAAGCTTATCATTCGTTGCTTCAGAGAAACCCGCAAGCGTGCAAAAAGTTCTGTGAATCTTCATATGCATCTCGCTCAGAAGAAGAGATCGCTTTCTGCTCACATGATTAATCCGAGAAAGATTCTTTCTTCTAAGTAAATTTTCGATTCCTATCACACTTCCACCAAAGTTTCCAGCGGACACTGGAGCTGCACCGATTCAGCTTCATTTTGCACATAATTTTCTAAACCTTTGCGAAGAAATCGTTAATTTTTTTTAAATATTGGTGACAAAAACAAAACACATGCTATTTTCATCCAGTCGTCGCCTACTTCCAAACATAATGAGAGAAAAATGGTTTCAAGGATTGTTCCTGTGCCTAACACAAAACAATATTGGGATATATTGACAGTTCCACACGAACACCACCTTAGCAGGAGGCCTCAGCCCTAAACTCATGCAATGGGAGCACAGCTCCTGTAGCTACACTTTTGAACAATTTGTTTCCGAATAATTTTCCGACTTGTGTTTGAGTTTTGCATGACGCAATGTAAAATTAAATCAAAAAAGTTTATTCAATTTAGGAAAAAAGACTAATATTACATCGAAAAAAGTTTAGAATTTCATCTTTTCGTAAATAAACTCAAGAAAAAATAGATCACTATTATTTTTGATTCCGTGTACTTCTAGACATTTTTTGCTGTGTAGACGGGGCTTTCATTTATTAACTTGTTTGTAACAGTGAATAATTTAGCATTCGATTAGAAATTAAAAATAACTCTTTTTTAATTTACTAAGCAATACATAAAAATATATTCAGATTTTTTGAATTCACCTTGAAAATTTAGCAAAAGATGTTTTAACTTCATCCATTTAGAAACGCCCCATAATGAATTCAATCGTTTAGCTGTTGATAGTTAAAAATTTTTATCAATTCCAAAATATTATAATAAGTTTGAAACAAGCAAATACTGATTTAAGTAACGCACCTAGCATCACTGGTGAGGCCGGCAGGAAATCAAAATTTGAGGTTATGGCTGAAGCCAATTTTTCGTCAATACTATCGTCCGAATATACCCTTATTCCCAATATCAGAGTATCTGGTTAACACCAAGGGGTCGCTGGAATAGATTCAAATTCGTAATGGTGGCCACATTTGTTTTAGCTTCGATGAACTGTTCTACAAATTTGGTTTTTTTTAAACCGATCCTACTTTCAAACAAGTTGATTGGAATCCGTAAGTTGATACATTTTATGAAAATCCACTTCCATACGTAATTTTGGGCAGTTATTGTGGTCTACGCTTGAGCGACAAGGTTGCTGAAAAAAATCTGTGTTTTTGCCAAAAACAAATCCAACTTTTAAACAAGAAATTCTGTGATGGAAAATGCATTGATTTCAATAAAATGTCATGAAAAATTGGGTTGTTTTTACGATTTACTTGAGAAAAATGAATTAAAATTATCTATCGTAGGATGTTTTTTTCAAAACAGATTAAAAATTCGATGATTATTTGTCGAAAAAATTGATTTATTGAAAAATGTACAAAATTTATGAAATCTGTTAAAACTTTGAATATTTCCAAAATTCTGTGCTCTGAGACAAAGATTCTGCGAAGGAAATTTACTCCAAATTCTGTAAAATTAAAATTTTTTCTGTGTTTTTGGCAACTTTATTGAACGGTAGGATAACTGTCCTCAATCCTTTAGAACTTTCTTACCTCAATCAGCTCGTAATGTCATACGATTTGCGAAGGACTTATCTTAACAAATGTTTAGTGGAGATCTAAAACACTAATTATATCGTCTGCAGAGCAAACAATGCACTATGCGGATTAAGTTGACAAATATTGAAAACTGACTTTGTCTTTATGATTTTTGTCATTAACTTTTTCACTTGAATATCCTCATCATATCAATACATTTCAAAAACAACATATTCAGAAAGTTTAATAAAATACTGCAGATTCAATTATATTGAAATTGCAATACAGCGCTGAAAAACTTATTCATTCACCTTCTTGTTGAGATACCTTTTATTTTTACACGGATAACAAAAATGTGTAGGAAATGAGTAAATTCATGAATTATTATATTGGCCTATGACAAAAATAGCAGAAAAGTCCAACATTTCTCAAAACTTTTTTTACCTCTGGAGCATAGCTTGGGTTCTAACTAATCAAATTCAAAAGCTGCACATTAGAATAGTCCAAAAAAAGAAGAAGAAGAACTCATTCGACTAGGACCTTCAAACTAGTATGGAAATTTGACTCTATTTATTTAAGCGGGAAGCCTCATACAAATTTCAAGCTCAATCGATCTACTCGCTCAGTTTTGAAGATTTAATGGTTTTTTTTCTTCTTGCAAAACTAAAAATAAATTTTTGCATTTCGTATTAAAATGTTTTTTTATCGTTACGAAGCCTGGTTTTAAAGGCCTGCTTTATGTACCCAAAGAGCGGAGTCGAAAAGTATTGGAAAGGTAGGCTGTGGTCAAAGAAAGACGACGCTTTTTTTTTGCTTATCATTAAAAATTTAAACAAATTTCGAATTCTGGAAACTGGACGAAGGAAAGCTGGATAAACTTTTGTGATGTCACCAGTTGTGACCTCCAATGGGACTTACGGACAATAAATTATCCCATCTCACGAGATTCAAGCACCAGATTCTCTGGCGGACTTTTCCATTATCTAGGGTTGGCATTTATGGTGAGCCTGTTCCTAATGTTATTTATTTTCATTTTTGTAAGAATTTCAATTATACTAGGGTTGAGCGAATTGAAAAAAAAATTTTCATTTTAAAATAATGTATTTCATGATTTCAGAAAAGGCAGTTTTATTTCAATCTTATCCTTTATTTCTATTAAATTTTTCTCAAAATTATATTCCATTCCCTCTGAAATTTTATGTCACATGAAATCAGATGCTACGAGAAATTTTTAATATTAATCCAATACTGAAAACTCAAATATTTGGAAAATTGCTGAGGCATAATTTGAATTTTTTGTATCCTTGTGTTTCAGCAGAAATTAGCTTTCCTCATTTAAATATTTTTTTGAGATGTAACAGCGTCATCCTAAATTCAAATTTTTACAAGTTTCATATATGCTGAAAAGCTACTTTTAGACACTGTTTTGATATCACAATGGTATTTTGCGGTTTATTGTATGCAACTCGTTGCTCAACTAGGCAAAAATGAAAAAAATCCACTTTTTGCAGCTTGTTGCATAAATAACTGTTTGGCTCTTATTTTGACAATTGAAGAACAATTGTTCTTCAAATTTGTTTTTCTTTTTATTTTTCTGTTGGCCATTTAACTTGGAATCTCAAAAAATAAATGTCTTTGTCATAGCTAAAAGTCGTGAAACTTCCTAATATTTTTAATTTTATTAATAAGGGAGAAATTTATTAACCTAATAACTAAATCTAACATTTCCAATTTTTTAGAAAAATTCCTTCCTGTTCCCTACTTCCATGTGGCGTTCTCCAGGGACCATTTCTTTCGTTTGCTTTCTTGTTTTTTCCTCAGCATACACACACACACAGGAGTAGCTAGGTAGGTAGCGTAGCATCTCTAAAGTGTCACAGAATAGAAGCAGCTATGCGAGAGAAGAAGCAGAACAAGAAGAAAAAATCACGAGACTGAGACCAACGACGCAGTGTAATCCAATTTCCGGATTTAAGCTCAATATCCGCTGGCCGGGGAATTTCGGATGGGTTGCTTGCTTGCTTGCTGGCTGGTTGGCTGGCTCGGTTTCTTCTTCGAGGTCTTTACCCGGCAACCTTAGTGTACGTTTGTCCTGATCCTGATACCCTCTCAGACGTCCTCCGGCCAATACTTACCTCCCCATCCTACCCGACATAAGTCTTTATTCAGTCGAACATGGCTAACTAAAGACCCTTGAACTCGCAGTGCAGTGGCGAAGCAAACGGAAGGATAAGATGTGGTGTGGTGTGACTCTACTTTACAGAGTGTGTGCGCCTTTTATTTAGTACAAGTCGTCATCGTTTTCGGTGTTCGAGGTTGTAGTTTTTTTTTCCTTCTTCTGTTGCTTCTTCTTGCTGCTGATGCTTGGTGTGTATACACTTCCTGCCGCTCCGGAAGCTGGCTGACATCAAGCGCCACCAAGAGAAACGTTGACTTTTGAGGTGCAGAGACGAGAGAGGTTGTTCTGCTTGTTTTTCTGCTTACTTACGTTACGACGAGGTGCATGGCAGCGCAAGCCAGCAACAAAATGAAACAGTTTTTTTTTGCTACTCTGCTACGTACCTCAGCCATTTAGCCGGTAGTGTTTTACCCATCGACACCATGCCAATGGCAGGCCCTCAGCCAGCAGCGAGGAAATCCGTGTAAAATGATGACAGGAAGAAACAGCTTTGGTTTGTGTTGTGCTTCGGAATCTTTCGACATCCGCCGATGACGCCCCGTAAGAGGCCGCACACTAGAAAAACGCTATTTATGGGTCGGAAGTATTCAGTTTCTTGGGAGCAAAGTACGAGGCAGTGATACAATTACAAAAAAAAATTGAAAATCTTTTTAGTTACACGTATAAATATTATGTGTAGTCAAGCTTTGAGCTAGTTTTCAAATGAACTTGGTCAAAAACCATAGAAAGAACATTTTTGAAAAATGCTCAATAAAATTTGTGACGGTCGGGATGGAAGTAAAAGAACATCAAATTATTCTTCAAGTTCGCAATTCAAATTTAATTTTTATCATTTTTGTCATTTTTTTCATTTTTGTTATTTTTGTCAATTTTGTCATTTTTGTCATTTTTGTCATTTTTGTCATTTTTGTCATTTTTGTCATTTTTGTCATTTTTGTCATTTTTGTCATTTTTGTCATTTTTGTCATTTTTGTCATTTTTGTCATTTTTGTCATTTTTGTCATTTTTGTCATTTTTGTCATTTTTGTCATTTTTGTCATTTTTGTCATTTTTGTCATTTTTGTCATTTTTGTCATTTTTGTCATTTTTGTCATTTTTGTCATTTTTGTCATTTTTGTCATTTTTGTCATTTTTGTCATTTTTGTCATTTTTGTCATTTTTGTCATTTTTGTCATTTTTGTCATTTTTGTCATTTTTGTCATTTTTGTCATTTTTGTCATTTTTGTCATTTTTGTCATTTTTGTCATTTTTGTCATTTTTGTCATTTTTGTCATTTTTGTCATTTTTGTCATTTTTGTCATTTTTGTCGTTTTTGTCATTTTTGTCATTTTTGTCATTTTTGTCATTTTTGTCATTTTTGTCATTTTTGTCATTTTTGTCATTTTTGTCATTTTTGTCATTTATGTCATTTTTGTCATTTTTGTCATTTTTGTCATTTTTGTCATTTTTGTCATTTTTGTCATTTTTGTCATTTTTGTCATTTTTGTCATTTTTGTCATTTTTGTCATTTTTGTCATTTTTGTCATTTTTGTCATTTTTGTCATTTTTGTCATTTTTGTCATTTTTGTCATTTTTGTCATTTTTGTCATTTTTGTCATTTTTGTCATTTTTGTCATTTTTGTCATTTTTGTCATTTTTGTCATTTTTGTCATTTTTGTCATTTTTGTCATTTTTGTCATTTTTGTCATTTTTGTCATTTTTGTCATTTTTGTCATTTTTGTCATTTTTGTCATTTTTGTCATTTTTGTCATTTTTGTCATTTTTGTCATTTTTGTCATTTTTGTCATTTTTGTCATTTTTGTCATTTTTGTCATTTTTGTCATTTTTGTCATTTTTGTCATTTTTGTCATTTTTGTCATTTTTGTCATTTTTGTCATTTTTGTCATTTTTGTCATTTTTGTCATTTTTGTCATTTTTGTCATTTTTGTCATTTTTGTCATTTTTGTCATTTTTGTCATTTTTGTCATTTTTGTCATTTTTGTCATTTTTGTCATTTTTGTCATTTTTGTCATTTTTGTCATTTTTGTCATTTTTGTCATTTTTGTCATTTTTGTCATTTTTGTCATTTTTGTCATTTTTGTCATTTTTGTCATTTTTGTCATTTTTGTCATTTTTGTCATTTTTGTCATTTTTGTCATTTTTGTCATTTTTGTCATTTTTGTCATTTTTGTCATTTTTGTCATTTTTGTCATTTTTGTCATTTTTGTCATTTTTGTCATTTTTGTCATTTTTGTCATTTTTGTCATTTTTGTCATTTTTGTCATTTTTGTCATTTTTGTCATTTTTGTCATTTTTGTCATTTTTGTCATTTTTGTCATTTTTGTCATTTTTGTCATTTTTGTCATTTTTGTCATTTTTGTCATTTTTGTCATTTTTGTCATTTTTGTCATTTTTGTCATTTTTGTCATTTTTGTCATTTTTGTCATTTTTGTCATTTTTGTCATTTTTGTCATTTTTGTCATTTTTGTCATTTTTGTCATTTTTGTCATTTTTGTCATTTTTGTCATTTTTGTCATTTTTGTCATTTTTGTCATTTTTGTCATTTTTGTCATTTTTGTCATTTTTGTCATTTTTGTCATTTTTGTCATTTTTGTCATTTTTGTCATTTTTGTCATTTTTGTCATTTTTGTCATTTTTGTCATTTTTGTCATTTTTGTCATTTTTGTCATTTTTGTCATTTTTGTCATTTTTGTCATTTTTGTCATTTTTGTCATTTTTGTCATTTTTGTCATTTTTGTCATTTTTGTCATTTTTGTCATTTTTGTCATTTTTGTCATTTTTGTCATTTTTGTCATTTTTGTCATTTTTGTCATTTTTGTCATTTTTGTCATTTTTGTCATTTTTGTCATTTTTGTCATTTTTGTCATTTTTGTCATTTTTGTCATTTTTGTCATTTTTGTCATTTTTGTCATTTTTGTCATTTTTGTCATTTTTGTCATTTTTGTCATTTTTGTCATTTTTGTCATTTTTGTCATTTTTGTCATTTTTGTCATTTTTGTCATTTTTGTCATTTTTGTCATTTTTGTCATTTTTGTCATTTTTGTCATTTTTGTCATTTTTGTCATTTTTGTCATTTTTGTCATTTTTGTCATTTTTGTCATTTTTGTCATTTTTGTCATTTTTGTCATTTTTGTCATTTTTGTCATTTTTGTCATTTTTGTCATTTTTGTCATTTTTGTCATTTTTGTCATTTTTGTCATTTTTGTCATTTTTGTCATTTTTGTCATTTTTGTCATTTTTGTCATTTTTGTCATTTTTGTCATTTTTGTCATTTTTGTCATTTTTGTCATTTTTGTCATTTTTGTCATTTTTGTCATTTTTGTCATTTTTGTCATTTTTGTCATTTTTGTCATTTTTGTCATTTTTGTCATTTTTGTCATTTTTGTCATTTTTGTCATTTTTGTCATTTTTGTCATTTTTGTCATTTTTGTCATTTTTGTCATTTTTGTCATTTTTGTCATTTTTGTCATTTTTGTCATTTTTGTCATTTTTGTCATTTTTGTCATTTTTGTCATTTTTGTCATTTTTGTCATTTTTGTCATTTTTGTCATTTTTGTCATTTTTGTCATTTTTGTCATTTTTGTCATTTTTGTCATTTTTGTCATTTTTGTCATTTTTGTCATTTTTGTCATTTTTGTCATTTTTGTCATTTTTGTCATTTTTGTCATTTTTGTCATTTTTGTCATTTTTGTCATTTTTGTCATTTTTGTCATTTTTGTCATTTTTGTCATTTTTGTCATTTTTGTCATTTTTGTCATTTTTGTCATTTTTGTCATTTTTGTCATTTTTGTCATTTTTGTCATTTTTGTCATTTTTGTCATTTTTGTCATTTTTGTCATTTTTGTCATTTTTGTCATTTTTGTCATTTTTGTCATTTTTGTCATTTTTGTCATTTTTGTCATTTTTGTCATTTTTGTCATTTTTGTCATTTTTGTCATTTTTGTCATTTTTGTCATTTTTGTCATTTTTGTCATTTTTGTCATTTTTGTCATTTTTGTCATTTTTGTCATTTTTGTCATTTTTGTCATTTTTGTCATTTTTGTCATTTTTGTCATTTTTGTCATTTTTGTCATTTTTGTCATTTTTGTCATTTTTGTCATTTTTGTCATTTTTGTCATTTTTGTCATTTTTGTCATTTTTGTCATTTTTGTCATTTTTGTCATTTTTGTCATTTTTGTCATTTTTGTCATTTTTGTCATTTTTGTCATTTTTGTCATTTTTGTCATTTTTGTCATTTTTGTCATTTTTGTCATTTTTGTCATTTTTGTCATTTTTGTCATTTTTGTCATTTTTGTCATTTTTGTCATTTTTGTCATTTTTGTCATTTTTGTCATTTTTGTCATTTTTGTCATTTTTGTCATTTTTGTCATTTTTGTCATTTTTGTCATTTTTGTCATTTTTGTCATTTTTGTCATTTTTGTCATTTTTGTCATTTTTGTCATTTTTGTCATTTTTGTCATTTTTGTCATTTTTGTCATTTTTGTCATTTTTGTCATTTTTGTCATTTTTGTCATTTTTGTCATTTTTGTCATTTTTGTCATTTTTGTCATTTTTGTCATTTTTGTCATTTTTGTCATTTTTGTCATTTTTGTCATTTTTGTCAATTTTGTCATTTTTGTCATTTTTGTCATTTTTGTCATTTTTGTCATTTTTGTCATTTTTGTCATTTTTGTCATTTTTGTCATTTTTGTCATTTTTGTCATTTTTGTCATTTTTGTCATTTTTGTCATTTTTGTCATTTTTGTCATTTTTGTCATTTTTGTCATTTTTGTCATTTTTGTCATTTTTGTCATTTTTGTCATTTTTGTCATTTTTGTCATTTTTGTCATTTTTGTCATTTTTGTCATTTTTGTCATTTTTGTCATTTTTGTCATTTTTGTCATTTTTGTCATTTTTGTCATTTTTGTCATTTTTGTCATTTTTGTCATTTTTGTCATTTTTGTCATTTTTGTCATTTTTGTCATTTTTGTCATTTTTGTCATTTTTGTCATTTTTGTCATTTTTGTCATTTTTGTCATTTTTGTCATTTTTGTCATTTTTGTCATTTTTGTCATTTTTGTCATTTTTGTCATTTTTGTCATTTTTGTCATTTTTGTCATTTTTGTCATTTTTGTCATTTTTGTCATTTTTGTCATTTTTGTCATTTTTGTCATTTTTGTCATTTTTGTCATTTTTGTCATTTTTGTCATTTTTGTCATTTTTGTCATTTTTGTCATTTTTGTCATTTTTGTCATTTTTGTCATTTTTGTCATTTTTGTCATTTTTGTCATTTTTGTCATTTTTGTCATTTTTGTCATTTTTGTCATTTTTGTCATTTTTGTCATTTTTGTCATTTTTGTCATTTTTGTCATTTTTGTCATTTTTGTCATTTTTGTCATTTTTGTCATTTTTGTCATTTTTGTCATTTTTGTCATTTTTGTCATTTTTGTCATTTTTGTCATTTTTGTCATTTTTGTCATTTTTGTCATTTTTGTCATTTTTGTCATTTTTGTCATTTTTGTCATTTTTGTCATTTTTGTCATTTTTGTCATTTTTGTCATTTTTGTCATTTTTGTCATTTTTGTCATTTTTGTCATTTTTGTCATTTTTGTCATTTTTGTCATTTTCGTCATTTTTGTCATTTTTGTCATTTTTGTCATTTTCGTCATTTTCGTCATTTTTGTCATTTTTGTCATTTTTGTCATTTTTGTCATTTTTGTCATTTTTGTCATTTTTGTCATTTTTGTCATTTTTGTCATTTTTGTCATTTTTGTCATTTTTGTCATTTTTGTCATTTTTGTCATTTTTGTCATTTTTGTCATTTTTGTCATTTTTGTCATTTTTGTCATTTTTGTCATTTTTGTCATTTTTGTCATTTTTGTCATTTT